>NW_026652292.1:13415341-13422397 GCF_009828535.3 Hylobates moloch
ACAGGCGCCCACCACCACGCCCAGCTAATTTTTTTTTTATTATACTTTAAGTTTTAGGGTACATGTGCACAATGTGCAGGTTTGTTACATATGTATACATGTGCCATGTTGGTGTGCTGCACCCATTAACTGGTCATTTAGCATTAGGTATATCTCCTAATGCTATCCCTCCCCCCTCCCCCCACCCCACAACAGTCCCCGGTGTGTGATGTTCCCCATCCTGTGTCCATGTGTTCTCATTGTTCAATTCCCACCTATGAGTGAGAACATGCGGTGTTTAGATTTTTGTCCTTGCTATAGTTTGCTAAGAATGATGGTTTCCAGCTTCATCCATGTCCCTACAAAGGACATGAACTCATCATTTTTTATGGCTGCATTTTTTGTATTTTTTTTTTTTAGTAGAGATGGGGTTTCACTGTAGCCAGGATGGTCTCAATCTCCTGACCTTGTGATCCGCCTGCCTCGGCCTCCCAAAGTGCTGGGATTACAGGTGGTGAGCCACTGTGCCTGGCCATATTATATTTATTTATGTGAGATTTAACTTACAGAAAATAAACTACACACGTCAATAAATTTTTATACATGTATATACCTGTGGTCGCCACCCAAAGCAAACTATAGAACGTTTCTGTTATCCATTATCCCCCCTAGGAAGGTCTGTCTCACCCCTTCCCAGTCAATCTCTCCCTCCCAAGGTAATCACTTTTCTGATTTCTATCATTCATAGATATGTTTGCCTTTTAAGTAAAAATCATATATTACATACTTTTTTAAAGTAGGTTGTACCTTTTATTTTGAGGCCATTGTAGATTCACGTCCAATTGTTATGAAATGTACCCTTAAGCTGGGTGCAGTGGCTCACGCCTGTAATCCCAGCACTTTGGGAGGCCGAGGTAGGCAGATCACCTGAGGTTAGGAGTTCAAGACCAGCCTGACAAACATGGAGAAACTCTGTCTCTACTAAAAATACAAAAAATTAGCCAGGCGTGGTGGCACATGCCTGTAATTCCAGCTACTCGGGGGGCTGAGACAGGAGAATTGCTTGAACCCGGGAGGCGGAGGTTGTGGTGAGCCGATATCACTCCACTGCACTCCAGCCTAGGCAAGAAGAGCAAAACTCTGTCTCAAAAAAACAAACGAAATATAAGCTTTACCAGTGATAACATACACGATCATACATTATCACAACCAGGATACTGACACTAACACCGTCAAGATGCAGAATATTTCCACGACTAGCAGGACCCTCCTGTTGCCCTTTTATGGCCACACTTACTTCCCTTCTGCCACCACACCCTTCTTTAACCCCTGCCAACCACTTATATGTGCTCCATTTCTATAACTTTGGCATGTTGAGAATGTTATTTAAACGAAATCATACAGTATGTAGCCTTTTGAAATAGGTGTTTTCTCCAAGCATAATTATCTGGAAATTAATCCAGATTGTTGTAACAAGAGTTTTTTTTTTTTTCTTTTTATTACTAAGTAGTAATTCACAGTGTAGATGTGCCACAACTGAACCATTCACCCATTGAAGGACATCTGAGGGTTTTTTTAGCTTTGGGTTGTTAAGAAATAGTTTGCATGAACATTCACTGTACAGATTTTCGTATGAACATAAGTTTTCATTTCTCTGGGATAAGACAATTGGAAGATCATATTGTAGTCGCATATTACATTTTTTAAAGTGCTGCCAAACTGTTTTCTAGACCCGCGGTCCCCAACCCTTTTGGCGCCAGGGACCAGTTCTTTGGAAAACAGTTTTTCCATGGATAGGGAAGGAGTAGGGGATGGTTTCGGGATGAAACTGTCCCACCTCACATTACCAGGCATTAGATTCTCATGAGCGTGCAACCTGGATCCCTCGCATGCACAGTTCACAATAGGGTTCACATTCCTATGAGATTCTAACTCCCAGGCTGATCTGACAGGAGGCGGAGCTCAGCCAGTAACACAAGCAATAGGGAGTGGCTGTAAATACAGAAGAAGCTTGGCTCATCGCCTGCCACTCCCCTCCCGCTGTGTGGTTCCTAACAGATTGCGGACCAGTAATTTTTACGGATCAGTACTGGTCCACGGCCTGGGGGTGGGGACCCCTGTTCTACACTGTACCATTTCACATTCCCACCAGCAACGTATGAGTAATCCAGTTTCTTTGTCTCCTTACCAGCATTTGATGGTGTCACTTTTTTAATGTGGCCAAACTGACAAGCGTGAAGTGATATCTTATTGTAGTTTTAATTTGTATTTCCCTGTTGGCGAATGATGTTGAATCTCTTTTCATGTGCTTATATGCACATCTTTATATTCTCTTCCCTGAAATGTCTCATTACATCTTTGGCCCATTTTCTTGTTGGATTGTTTGGTTTTTACTCGTTGAATTCTGAGCATTTGTTACATATTCTAGATACTAGTCCTTTGTCAGAGATATGGTTGCAGATGTTCTCTCCTACTCTGTAGTGTGTCTTTTCTTCATCTTAACAGGATCTTTCACAGAGAAAAATTTTGATGAAGTCCAATTTAATGCTTTTGCCTTTTATGGATCAAGCTTTTGGTGTCAAGTCTAAGAACTCTACCTAGTTCTATATTTAAGATTTTTTCCCGGCCGGGTGTGGTGGCTCACGCCTGTAATCCCAGCACTTTGGGAGGCCGAGGCGGGCGGATCACGAGGTCAGGAGATCGAGACCATCCTGGCTAACATGGTGAAACCCCGTCTCTACTAAAAATACAAAAAATTAGCCGGGCATGGTGGTGCATGCCTGTAGTCCCAGCTACTTGGGAGGCTGAGGCAGGAGAATCGCTTGAACCGGGGAGGTGGAGGTTGCAGTGAGCCGAGAGTGTGCCACTGTACTCCAGCCTAGGTGACAAAGCAAGACTCTGTCTCAAAAAAAAAAAAAAAAAAAAAAAGATTCCTTGTTTTTATTTTGTCAAAAATCAGCTGGGACTATTTATGTAGGCCTATTCCTGGGTTCTCTACTCTGTTCCATTGATCTATTTATCCCTCCACCAATATCACACACACAGTCTTGATTACTGTAGCTATACAGTAAGTCTTGAAAGCAAGTAGACATCCCCCCACTTTATTTTTTTTCAAAATTGTTTCTGCTAATCTAGTTCCTTTGCCTTTACCAATTTTACAATAGCCTTGTTTATAACTACAAAATATCTTTCTGAGATTTTTATATGCATTGCATTAAATCTGTGTATCCATCTGGGGAGACCTGACATCTTTACTGTGTTGAATCTTCCAATCCATGAATATGGTATGTCTCCATTTATTCATATTTCCTTTGATTTCTTTCATCAGTAGTTCTATAAGTTCATATATTATATATGTTTTATTAGAATTATGCCTAAGTACTTCTTGTTTTAAACAATTATAAATATTTATTTTGAATTTTGGTGTTCATGCATTTATTGCCACTATATAGAAATACAGAATACAGTTGATTTTTGAATGCTCATCTCTTATCCCACATATTTGCTGAACTGAATTACTAGTTCTAAGTATTTTTTGTAGATTCTTTTGGATTTCGATTTTCCTTTTTCTTTCTTTTTTTTTTTTTTTTTTTTTTGAGATAGAGTCTCGTTCTTGTCGCCCAGGCTGGAGTGCAGTGGCACGATCTAAGCTCACTCAGCCTCCACCTCCCGGGTTCAAGTGATTCTCATGCCTTAGCCTCCCCAGTAGCTGGGATTAATGGTGTGCACCACCACGCCCAGCTAATTTTTTTGTATTTTTAGTGAAACAGGGTTTCACCATTTTAGCCAGGCTGGTCTCAAACTCCTGACCTCAGGTGATCCTCCCACCTCAGCCTCCCAAAGTGCTGGGATTACAGGCATGAGCCACCGCACCCGGCCAACTTAGTATTTTTTGACTTTGCAATGGGTTTTTTGGAGCATTAAATGCATTTTCAACTTATAATGTTTTTGACTTACGGTGTTTACCAGGATGTAACCCCATCATAAGTTGAGGAGCATCTGTATTTTCTCCACATACATTTAGAAACACATCACACAAGGTTGTATGTTTTCACCTCAACCATCAAACTTAATTTAGAAAACTAAAGAGGAAAAAGAAAATGTATTTACCCATACATTTCCTCTTTCCATTGTTCTCTCATCCTGATTTTCTGAGATTGATTCCTTTATCCTTTCCTTTCTACTTAGAGAACTTACTCAAGTCATTCTTTTAAGGCAGTCCTCCTGGCAACAAGTTCTTTTAGTGTTCCTTCCTCTGAGAGCATCTTGACTCCCCCTTCATTTTTGAAGGATATATTTTGCTGGGTATAAAATTCTGACAGTTGTAGGGGAGGCAGAGATTACCTCCAATCCTCCCTCTCCTTTTAGCTGTTAGTGAACTCTTCAGCTGGCTCTAGAAACCACACTGACCCCAGGAAGATTAACAAGACAAAAGTATACAAATTTTATTAGTTTTACATATATGTGAGGACCTTTGCGAGAGAATTAAGTGCAAAGATACGGCCAAAGCAAGATGCTTTTATACTTTTTAGACAAAGAATGATAAATTTGAGAAGAAATGACAGGCAGGATAAAGAAAATCTGGGCTGGGAATGCCAGTAAGTCCAGCACTTTGGGAGGTTGAGGCAAGAGGATGACTTGAGGCCAGGAGTTCAAGACCAGCCTGAGCAACATAGCGAGACCCCATCTCTGAAAATATATATATATATATTAGCTGTGTGTTGGCATGTCTTGTGCCTAGCTACTTGGGATGCTGAGGTGGGAGAATCACTTGAGCCCAGGTATTCAAGGCTGTAGTAAGCTGTCTTAACCTCCTGACCTCAGGTGATCCACCCACCTTGGCTTACCAAAGTGCTGGGATTTCTGGCATGGCCACCATGCCCAGGCTTTTTTTTTTTTCTTCTGATATAGAGTCTTGCTCTGTTGCCTGAGCTGGAGTGCAGTGGCAGATCTCGAAGGCTGTGGTGAGCTAGGATTGCACCACTGCACTCCAGCCTGGGTGACAGAGCAAGACCCTGTCTCGAAAAGAAAATCTGGCAGAGGCAATAAATTTTCTAAGGGAGTCGCTAGGAGATATACGTGGAGGGGTGTGGGTATAAGACAGGTGGAAGGTAACGGTTACTTCATTAAGTATGTTTATTCAGGTTCATTGCAGCCTCCAATTCCAAGCCTCTATTGATAAGGGCTATTTTCTTGCTCTGGCATGGTGACAGTACCCCTCCCAGAGGAATCTTTATGGCTTACTACATGCAGAAAGAGAAAGATCAGCTCGTCCTTTCTGAAACTACGATCCCTCCAATAACAAAGGGGATGGAGAGTCTTGTTACTGTTCAGCAGAGATGAAAGTTCTGCTTCCCCCTATTTGGGCTTCTCTAACACCACGTTGGCAGAGGTGCCCCATTACAGCTGGGTGAGGGTGGAAGTCTGGGCTCTGCACTAGTCTTTGCTGGTGGGGTGAGGGTGGGAGCCACTGTTTTTTCTGTGATGAGTGGCTGGAGAACAGCAGTTAATGTCTAAGGGTTTTCTGTGCCGCAGGCTGCCCCTTTCCTGTGCCCTTGTCTGAAGAGAGGAAGGTTTTGTTGGGACTTTTTTGTCTGCAGCTATGGCATTTCCACATTGCTGGCTTCTTTAGCTCCTTGTCTGGGATACATGAGGCAAAAAGAAATCCCAGCAAACCCACCATCCTTGGGGGTTCTCGTCCCTGAAGCCCTACACGGATCTGCTGTCTTCACCTTGCAGAGTCTCCTTATGTTTGTTTCATAGGTAACATTGTTTCTTGTAGGTAGTGGGAGGAATAGGAGAGAATATGTCTACTCCATTTCCCAGACGCAGAAATCCAGCATCGGTGCTTCTTTTTCTATTTGCTAGTTTTAGGATTATGTGATGTTGATTTCCTGAGATAGGTATAAAACAACTGCTTGATCTTGTTTTCAAAAGGGATCAATTGCATCAGTTATGGAAAGGGGAATCTACACAACCAATAACTGTCAGAATGTAAGTTCTTTGCACATTTCACTGTCTTGTACATTTTCTGCAGATTCATTTCTTGCCGACGTCTTACTTAACTACCAGTAATAATATTCGTCTACTATTCCACAATAACCGAACCAGAATATCCAGAAAAAGGTAACTGATGACAGATGGTAAGTAAGAGACTGGCCAGGCTACCAAGAGCCAGTGGCCTGGGCAGGCCCTAGCCACTCATTGCAGAGCGGTCCATGAGGCAGGATCAGAGGGGATGCAAAGGCCAGAGGGGAAAAGAATGGACCCAAATAACTTCTGAAAGAGGGGATTCAATGAATCGTCTAACAGAAGTTCTGAAAGAACCGAAAAAAGCAAAGAGAGAGCAGGATTTCCAGGCAGTGAGCTCAGGTAAGGTCCAGGTGTCAATTGCTCTGGCAACAGCAAATGGTGGCAGAGGACTGCATAATTCTCATGTAATTTGAAGCAACAGAACATTTGCTTCCACGAATATCTTTCTCCATTGGCCATTTCTTATTTACAATTCAAAAATTGTACGAGGGTTTCTGTTTCAGGATGTGTCCACCATCCTATTGAAGTTCAGGGGCTTGCGTTCAGGACTGCTGAGATTCCCAGAGCATTTTCCTGCTCTAGGAAAGTGAAACAGTTTGCAAGGCAAAGTCTCTTGTGAAAGTCCAAGAAGATCCCATTACTGGGTATATACCCAAAGGACTATAAATCATGCCGCTATAAAGACACATGCACACATATGTTTATTGTGGCACTATTCACAAGAGCAAAGAGTTGGAACCAACCCAAATGTCCAACAACGATAGACTGGATTAAGAAAATGTGGCACATATACACCATGGAATACTATGCAGCCATAAAAAATGATGAGTTCATGTCCTTTGTAGGGACATGGATGAAGCTGGAAACCATCATTCTCAGTAAACTATCGCAAGGACAAAAAAACCAAACACCGCGTGTTCTCACTCATAGGTGGGAATTGAACATTGAGAACTCATGGACACAGGAAGGGGAACATCACACTCCGGGGACTGTTGTGGGGTGGGGGGAGGGGGGAGGGATAGCATTAGGAGATACACCTAATGC
>NW_026652292.1:13422497-13517269 GCF_009828535.3 Hylobates moloch
GGGGAGGGACAGCATTAGGAGATACACCTAATGCTAAATGACGAGTTAATGGGTGCAGCAAAACAACATGGCACATGGATACATATGTAACAAACCTGCACATTGTGCACATGTACCCTAAAACCTAAAGTATAATAATAATAATAAAGAAACGATGTAAAAAAAATCACCTACAAAAGTAAAAAACAAATAAAAAATTTAAAAGAGCAACAAAAAAAGAAAGTCCAAGAAGAGTAGAGGCTTTAAAACTAGTTGCCTCGTTTATAATTACTGCATATTTAATAGAAAACATATGCCTGTCTGCTCCATTTTTGAAGGTTAGAAACCTCTTTTACTCAGCTTTATCCAATCCATCCATTTCTTTATGATTACATTTTTTAAACTTTTATTTTAGGTTCAGGGATTCACGTGCAGGTTTGTTAATACAGGCAAACTCGTGTCAGGTGGGGTTTGTTGTACAGACCATTTCGCCTCCCAGGTACTAAGCATAGTACCCAATAGTTATTTTTCCTGATCCTCTCCCTCCTCCCACCCCTCTCCCTCAAGTAGGCCCCAGTGTCTGTTCAAATTCCCTCTTTGTGCCCATTGGCTCTCATTATTTTGCTCTCGCTTATAAGTGAGAACATGCGGTATTTAGTTTTCTGTTCCTGGGTTAGTTTGCAAAGAATATGGCCTCCAGCTCCACCCACGTTCCTGCAAAAGACACAATCTCATTCTTTTTTATGGCTGCATAGTATTCCATGGTGTATATGTACCATATTATCTTTATCCAATCTGTCATTGGTGGGCATTTAGGTTGAGTCCATGTCTTTGCTGTTGTGAATAGTGCTGGAGTGAACATTCACATGCATGTGTCTTTATGGTAGAACAATTTATATTCCTCTGAGTAAACACCCAGTAAATGGGGTTGCTGCGTCGAGTGGTACTTCTGTTTTTTAGTTATTTGAGGAATCGCCAAACTGCTTTCCACAATGTTTGAACTAATTTAGACTAATTTACGCTCCCACCAACAGTGTATAAATATTCCCTTGTCTCCACAACCTCACCGGCACCTGTTATTTATTGACTTTTTTTTTTTTTTGAGACGGAGTCTCGTCTGTCACCCAGGATGGAATGCAGTGGTGCAATCTCGGCTCACTGCAACCTCCACTTCCTGGGTTGAAGCGGTTCTCCTGCCTCAGCCTCCTGAGTAGCTGGGACTACTGGCATGCGCCACCACACCCAGCTAATTTTTGTATTTTTAGTAGAGATGGAGTTTCACCATGTTGGCCAGGCTGGTCTCGAACTCCTGACCTCAGGCAATCTGCCCACCTCGGCCTCCCAAAGTGCTGGAATTACAAGCGTGAGCCACCGCGCCCGGCCTATTTATTGACTTTTTAATAATGGCTATTCTGACTGGTGTGAGATGGTATCTCATTGTGGTTTTAATTTGCATTTCTCTAATGATTAGTCATATTGAGCATTTTTTCATATGCTTGTTGGCCGCATATATGCCTTCTTTTGAAAAGTGTTCATGTCCTTTGCCCACTTTTTAATGACGTTGTTTGGTTTTGGTTTGTACATTTGTTTAATTTCCTTATAGATTCTGGATATTTATTAGACCTTTGCCAGGTCTGCTATATATTAACACAGTTTGCAAATCTTTTCTTGCATTCTGTAGGTTGTCTGTTTTCTCTGCTGATGGTTTCTTTTGCTGTGCAGGAACTCTTTAATTTAATTAAATCCCATTTGTCAGTTTTTGCTTTTGTTGCCGTTGCTTTTGGCATCTTTGTCATGAAATCTGCCAGTTCCTGTGATCAGAATGGCGGTTTCTAGGTTGTCTCCCAGAGTTTTTATAGTTTTAGGTTTTACATTTGGGTCTTAAATCCATCTTGAGTTAATTTTTGTATATGCTATAAGGAAGGGTTCCAGTTTCAATCTTCTGCATATGATGAGCCCGTTATCCCAGCACCACTTATTGAATAGGGAGTCCTTCCCCATTGCTTGATTTTGTCAGTTTTGTCAAAGATCGGATGGTTGCAGGTGTGTGGCTTTATTTCTGGGCTCTCTGTTCTGTTCCACTGGTCTTTATGACTACATTTATCTTCTATGAATGTGCATCTACAGGAAAGTGTATGTCAGAACAAGTGACATTAAAACAGGCTTCTGAGACACGCCCTGTTGATAATTTGAGAATTGCCTACACTGATGGATTGTTAAGATATGCTAATGACCTGGTTTCCATATTTATTTTTAAATGTTTACACCAAAAGAGAAAAGATGCAAAGTATCACTTTTTTTTTGCAAACATGAAAATTACCTCCAGCACTAAGCTCTCCAAGCAGTTATCACAGTGGGCAAGCCAAAGGTGTGAGAAGATCAGTGTTCCTTGACTTCCTTTCTCAATTTTATGGCCAAATGCACAAAATAGGAAACAGACATGAGAGGAGGCCTTAGAACTGTGCAGGTGTGACTGGGCATGGTGACTCAAGCCTGTAATCCCAGCACTTTGGGAGGCTGAGGCGGGCGGATCACCTGAGGTCAGGAGTTTGAGACCAGCCTGGCCAACAGGGTGAAACCCCGTCTCTACTAAAAATATAGAAATTAGCTGGGCATGGTGGCAGGCGCCTGTAATCCCAGCTACTTGGAGGCTGAGGCACGAGAATCACTTGAACCTAGGAGGCAGAGGTTGCTGTGAGCCGAGATTGCACCACTGCACTCCAGCCTAGGCAATAGAGTGAGACTCTGTCTCAAAAACAAAAACAAAAACAAAAAAAGAACTGCAACTGTGCAGGTGTTGATTCACTTTCCGGTACTTCTCTGGAGCACTGGATTTTTCTTTGAGACCTCTTCTCCCCTGGGACTTCCTTAGGCCGAAAGCCTTGGTCACCTTCTCTAACAACATGAGCTCCTTCCCTAGGTGACCTCAGCTGGTCTGGTGCCTTTGTATTTGCATTAGTTGCCTGTGGAATTGTTACAAATCACCACAAATGTGGTGGCTTAAAACAAAAGAAACTCCCTAACAGATGTGGAGGCCAGTACCCAAAATCAGTATCAGGAGGCAGAAAGCAAGGTGTCTGCACAGCCATGGCCCCATCCCTTCCTCTTCTAGTGCCCGGTGGCTGCTGTTGCTCCTTGGCATGTGGCCACATCAGGTCAGTCTTCAAGGCCAGCATCTTCAGTCTCCCTCTGTTCCTCTTCACATTGTCTTCTGTGTCAAATCCCCCTCAGAATCCCTCCTCTAAGGACACTTGTGATGACATTTAGGGCCCAGCCGGATAGCCCAGTGTCATCTCCCTGTCTTGAGATCCTTACGCACATCCACCAAGACTCTTTCTTGCCGTAGAAGGTAAGTAACCTTCACGGGTTCCAGGGACTCAGCTGTGGATATCTTCTGGGGCCTCCCAAGCCATCTCTGTGCCAACAATTCCTAACTCGATGGCTCTAGCTCACGCTCCTGTGCCCCAGGTCACTACCCGCTCTACGTGGACATCCCAAATGCATCTCTCCTGATTCCCAGAGGGCAGCCATTGACCCAGATGCTGGGCCAGAAATTTAGTAGCCATCGTCCTGCCTCTCCCCTACCTTCTGCCTTTCATCCAGCTCTAGGTCCACATTCAAAACGACCCCTTCCCCACACCTCCACACTCCAGGGCCCCCTGTGTCTGCAGAAGCCTCTGACTGGGCTCCCTTCTCCCACTTCTGCACATTTTCACTCCGTTACCCACTCAGCAGTAGGGTCAGCATGAGAAAGGGGAAACTAGATCACGTCCCTTTCTGCCTAAACCTCATGGGGCCCAGCGTGGCTGTGAGGACCCCAGCGGGGCCCTGAGGATGTGGCTGTGCTGTGCCTGCCCCGCCCCACGTGTTCTCTCCTCAGTCCTCCACTTCACACTGCTGTCTCCTCTCCACATGATCCCCTCTCTACCCAGACACCCTGCTCCCCCAGTCTTGACCCGATTGCCTCCTTATCCTTCGATGTTCCTTATCCTCAAATGTCCTTGAAACAAAGGCCCCCCCTGACTCCTCATCCCCTCAGGAGTGCCCCTTTAGTCTCTCTGACAATCCCCCTCTTTACCTGTGTTGCATTCCCTATTTTCAGTGATGCATTTGTGGCTTGCTAGTTTCCTGTCTGTGTCCCTCTTAGACTATAAGCTCCATGAGGGCAGGAATCTTGCTTGTCATACTTATCACTCTTCCCAGCACCTCCTGCCCAATAGATAATGACTCCCTCACAGCTTCAAGAAGTCCACAGTATGAAAGGAGAATTTTTTTGTTTGGTTGGTTTTTTTTTTTTTTGAGAGGGAGTCTTGCTCTGTTGCCCAGGCTGGAGTGCAGTGGCACAATCTTGGCTCACTGCAACCTCTGCCTCTTGGGTTCAAGCAATTCTCCTGCCTCACCCTTCCAAGTAGCTGGAATTACAAGCGCCCGCCACCACACCCAGCTAATTTTTGTATTTTTAGTAGAGATGGGGTTTCACCATGTTGGCCAGGCTGGTCTCAAAGTCCTGACCTCAAGCGATCCACCTGCCTCGGCCTCCCAAAGTGCTGCGATTACAGATGTGAGCCACCAAGCTGGCTGAAAGGAGGTTTTAAAGGAGGCTACAGAGGAATATACCAATGGCCAATCAGCAAACATTAGTGCATAATCAATAAGGTCTCTTCTTGTGGGTTCCTCTGCCCTTCTTGAGACCCCGTGACATCCTTCCTGGGCACTCAGCCCAAGCTCCACAGATTTCCCAGAAACTCCTTTTGTCCACCTGGACTCCTTCAGTCCTGTCCTTTCATCCACCTGGGGCAGAGCTCTTCATCTGTTGTCTGCCCCGGACTCTTTCAGGTGGTCAGGGGGCCATGGGGGACCCAACAGAGACAGGGCAGGCTGACCCCATCAGGGGTAGAAGACAATACTTCCTGCTCTGCCCCTGTGCTCAGTTCCCAACACACAGATACATACATCTGAATACCCACTGCTGCCAAAGGGAAATGCATTTCATTCCATATTTTTAAAGTGAATGAATAAATCGAGTCCACTGTTAGAAATGAAATTTTAAAATGACCATATGGAGGAATGTACCAACTGGCCAAACACCAAAAGTTAGTGAATAATATACAAAATCCTTTCTTGGAGGGTGGGGGTGAGGGGTGCAGGGATTGCCACCTGTCAATCAGGGTCCTGTTGGAAACGGATGGCCCACTCACCTTGGGGAAGTTGAGAGTTTCAGAAAGGGCCATCGAAAGGTATGGACAGGGATATCAGGGTTGGCTCCTCCCATGTGCCGAGGGCAATACATTTTATAATCCTCCCTTCCTCCCTCCTTCCCTCCCTCCCTCCCTCCTCCTGCTGGTGCTCCCATTGGCCAATTCCAACCAGAAGCCAGAGGACAGGAGAGTCCCTTGATGAAGCCCTCAGGTTTCAGCCTCTAGGGCAGGGAGAGGGACACAGAGTGCATCTGCGGGACACCAGGAAAACAGGAAAGAGCAGACAGATGCAAGTATGACACCTATTAGAATAACCGCCTCCAGAACCCTGATACCACCAGATGCTGGTGAGAATGTGGAGCCACAGGCACTCTCATCCATTGCTGGTGGAAATGCAAAAGGGTACCGTCACTTTGGAAGACAATTTGGCAGTTTCCTACCAAACTAAACATACTCATACCATACAATCCAGCAATTGCCCTCCTTAGTATTTACCCAAAGGAGCTGAAAGCTTATGTCCACACAACCTGCACATGGAAGTTTATAGACTTTATTCATAGTTGCCAAAACTTAGAAGCAACCAAGATGTCCTTCAGTGAGCAAATGAATAAATAAACTGTAGTACATCCAGACTCCAGACAATGAAATATTATTTGGCACTAAAAAGAAATCAGCGTCAAGTCCAGGTGCTGTGGCTCGCGCCTGTAATCCCAACACTTTGGGAGGCCAAGACAGGTGGATCACTTGAGGTCAGGAGTTTGAGACTAACCTGGCCAAAATGGTGAAACCCCGTCTCTACTAAAAATACAAAAATTAACCGGTTGTGGTGGCGCACGCCTGTGGTCCCAACTACTCAGGAGGCTGAGGCAGGAGAATCACTTGGACCCGGGAGATGGAGGCTGCAGTGAGCTAAGATCGCACCACTGCACTCCAGCCTGGGCGACAGAGCGAGACACTGTCTTAAAAACAAACAAACAAAAGAGATGAGCTATCAAGGAAGGAAACTTACTAAGAAAAAAAAGCAATCTGATAAGCCTACATATTGTATCATTCCAACTATATGACACCCCAGGAAAAGCAACACTGTGGAGATAGTACAGGGGTCAGCGATTGCCTGGGCTGGGGTGATGGAAGGGTAAATGGACAGAGCACAGGATTTTCAGGACGGTGAAACTACTCTGTAAGATACTATAATGATGATTATGCTTAACGTTGTACATTTGTCATTATACATTTGTCAAAAACCATAGAATGTACAACACCAAGAGTGAACCGTAATGTAAGCTATGAACTTTGAATGATAATGATGTGTTAACGTAGGTTTATTGATTGTAATAAATGTGCCTCTCTGGTGTTGCATGTTGACCATAGGCGAGGCTGTGCCTGTCGGGGAGAGGGCAGGGAGCGTTTGGAAATTCTCTGTATATTCTGCTCAATTTTGCCGCTCTAAAAAATAGTCTTGTCCAGGCACAGTGGCTCACACCTGTAATCTCAGCAATTTGGGAGGCCAAGGCAGGCAGATCACTTGAGGTCAGGAGTTCGAGACCAGCCTGGCCAATATGGTGAAACCTCGTCTCTACGAAAAATACAAAAATTAGCCGGGCATGGTGGCAGGCACCTGTAATCCCAGCTACTCAAGAGGCTGAGGCAGGAGAATCGCTTGATCCCGGGAGGCGGAGGTTGCAGTGAGTCAAGATGGGGCCACTGCACTCCAGCATAGGCAACAGAGCGAGACTCCATCTCAAAAAAATATAAATAAATAAATAAAATCTCTTTTTAGAAAAAAATAACGCAAGCATGAGCATATTGGATCCCAGAAATGGCAAGCAAAAGTAGAAACAGACGGCACTCCAAAGCTCTTCACAATGCAAACTCAGGGAATTCTACTAAATGGAATGATCCTCTGTGCCTGTAATTCTTACCCAGATACAATTCTAGGCCACGTTCATCTTAGTTCTGGGAGCGGCCTTCTCTCTCCAAGCTTCCCGAAACTGATGAACACTCCACAAAGGGCTGCCAGGTCTGGCACACCAGGAAGAGCCTCCCTCTCCTTCGCTCTGGGCCTCACCTTAAAGCCCACAGCAGCTCCTCGTTCAACCCCAGTTCCTTCCCGCTTCGTCCCTCTTCGCATGGCTAGGCCAGTGTGAGTCCAGCACGGGATGTCTGTCCCCAGGAGCTGCGGGGCCCCTGCCCTCTCTATGCCAGCGCACACCAGCCTCTGCCCCAGGCTGCAACCCACCCCTCTATGATCTCTTGCACTTCACACCCGGAGGCCTATTTCAGACCCAACTCCAGCAAAGCCCAGCCAGGACAAATTTTTCAGTGGAAAAAGAAGCCAAACTTCAGCAGGCTGAGTTCAAACCTGTGGTTCAAAAAGACTTCCACCCACCTCCCCCTGGCTGGCTAGAAAGGGAATTCCAGTTCCTTTGACTTCAGCGGCTGTAGACCTCTGGGAAAAGCTCCCCCATCCCTATAGCGTTGCTTGAACAGGACAGTTTGTTCACAGCTCCCCGTTTCCTTGGGACCACAACCCAGCTTAGAAGTTGGGATCTGCTGTGCTCTGCTGAGGTGGAAGAATCATGGGTCTTGTACTCATCCTAACCCTGCCAGTAAACCTCCTGAAACTGCCTTCCAAGCGTCAGAGCAGCCCCAGCCATGTATCACATGTTGATCCTGCAGGCACAGTGGCTCTGCAGGTTGTTTTCAATGAGGACACCAGCTTTGAATGTTATATTTGTGTTTGTGTTTTGTTTGTTACTTGTTTCTTCTTTTTTTTTTTTTTTGAGATGGAGTCTCACTCTGTCACCCAGGCTGGAGTACAATGGCAAGATCTTGGCTCACTGCAACCTCCACCACCTGGGTTCAAGAGACTCTCCTGCCTCAGCCTCCCAAGTAGCTGAGATTACCGGCGCACACAACCACACCTGGCTAATTTTTGTATTTTTAGTAAAGACGGGGTTTCACCATGTTGGCCAGGCTTGTCTCAACCTCCTGACCTCAGGTGATCCGACCGCCTCAGCCTCCCGAAGTGCTGGGATTACATCCGTGAGCCACCACATCTGGCCTGTTTGTTACTTGTTTATATGAGTGATCTAAAATTCTTAAATGTTTGCTTTAAACATCGCCATGTTTGAAAAAAGATTTTTTATAGAGCTAGTCATTGTTTTGCAGGTGCTGGGAAATAAGAGCATGGGTTTATTAATTTAAAAAAATTAACATCCATAACACCAAATGGAAAAGACCATCTCCTTGCAGTGGGGTCCATATGCATTTTAATACGTAACACTGCCCTTCCCTTTGACATGGCATTCAGGAGAACCAATCTGTCCTAGCATCAACTTTAGTTGGCATTTGGTCTTTTGCCAGGAAGGCTGGCAGTCATCTCTTAGTTAAATGACTGATATTATCCAGGCCATGAGTGAAGACAATGCCTGGAATATAAGGAAATTGATTCCAAGAAAAAAAAGCTTGAGCAAATAGCTTCAGTTTCTAAAATAGAGACCTGGAAATAAGTTTTCATCCATTAGAAGTTTCCTGCACCTACTCTTTTCTAGCCTCATCTCACCCCAGGGGGAAATTTTTGCTCGCTCCACCCAGCAATAATCACCCAGCAATAGTCACAGTGATTGAGCTCTGCTCCATGATCAGAACAGACAGATCCTGGGCTTGACGTTGAGCACAGTGGCATTAAAGTCCTAACTCTGGGCAATTTCCAGCTCCCTAGCATTGATTACCTATTTGCTCCTCACATCCTAAAATGCTCCCAAGTTTGCTTGCCAGGCAAATCTAAAGATGTTTCCATAGAATAATTTTTTTTTTCTTTTTTTGAGATGGAGTCTCACTCTGTCACCCAGGCTGGAGTGCAGTGGCGTGATCTCGGCTCACTGCAACCTCCACCTCCCGGCTTCAGGTGATTCTCCTGCCTCAGCCTCCTGAGTAGCTGGGACTACAGGCTCGTGCCACCATGCCCAGCTAATTTTCTATGTTTAGTAGAGACGAGGTTTCACCATGTTGGCCAGGATGGTCTCAATCTCTTGACCTCGTGATCTGCCTGCCTCGGCCTCCCAAAGTGCTGGGATTACAGGCGTGAGCCACTGTGCTCGGCCTATAGAATAACTTCTAAGAAGGATTGAGAAATTGAGGCCGAGGAAATATCATGAAATATCTTCTGTATCAATGTTTCCTGGTGTTCCAAGGCAGTCATGTTTCAAGGAGGATGAGTAAGCCCAAACTAAGGAATATATTGCTCATTTTAACCAAAACATGTTTTAAGCCAAACGAAATGATAATCATGAAGGCGATGCTTTTGGGAGTAGTAGCTAGGGTACTTCATAAAAGAAAACTGGCTCAATTCTAATAATGTTTTTAAGAAATAAATTACCTAGGAAAATATAACAAAAACATAAAGTGTAATCTAACAAAAGTATAAGAGCTCTTCACTAAAAACTACAACATGTTGTTGAAAACAAAATTTTTTTTTTTAAGACGGAATCTCGCACTGTTGCCCAGGCTGGAGTGCAATGGCACGATCTCCGCTAACTGCAACCTCCGCCTCCCATGTTCAAGCAATTCTTCTGCCTCAGCCTCCCAAGTAGCTGGGATTACAGGTGTGTGCCATCATGCCCCGCTAGTTTTTTCTGTTTTTAGTAGAGACAGGGTTTCACTATGTTGGCCAGGCTGGTCTCGAACTCTTGACCTCAAGTGATCCGCCTGCCTCAGCCTCCCAAAGTGCTGGGATTACAGGCATGAGCCACCGTGCCCAGCCCAGGTTGTATTAAAATTTAAAGAAGTCATGATTGCTTGGAAGAAGATCCTAGAATTAATATCACCCTGCAAATGACTGCCACTTGGGAGAAAGGCCTGGGCTGCAGCTATAGGTCAGTGAACCATCAGAATGTTGAAGCCAGGAATGGTTAAACTTTCCTGTTAAGAAAGAAGGCAGAGAGAGTGGTAGGCAGTGGAGAGAGAGAGAGAGGGCTGAAGCCATAAGCTTGTTCAGAAAGTGATATCACTATTACTTTAAAAATATTTATTCTATTTTTTTCATTAACTTCCTCTTGGGAGATGTATGGTTTGTACCAGCTGACTAGATTAGCATTGATTTGTGTGATCCCAGCAGTAAGCCAATACTCAAGTGTTCCTTATGCTTCCTAGATAAGACGGCCCGATGAGCCCAGGCTCTCACTGATTGGACACTGATAATGCTAACGAAAACCTCCAAAGGTAAATCAAAAACAAACTAAAGGATCACTCAGATAGGATCAGTTAAATAAATCAAAGTACATTCATACAAGGAAATACTGTACTGTTTATTTATCAAATCAATAAAATCTCTCTGCTTGGATTGGAAAAATCACTAGGATAAATAAAATAATTTTTTTAAGGCAGAGCACAAGACAGTTTGTATGGAACCCTGAATGTAGGGAAGGAGTTCAAATGTTTATTTTTTATTTAACCTTCATAATGACATATAATTAATCCCGTGAATTGGTGAACAAATGGAAGCTCATGGGTTGTAGAATCTATGGCCTAAAGAGTGATTATGGGTGTTTGATTCTATTGGAGTCTTACGAAGAATTTGACTGTTAACATCATCCTGCCTCCCACCCCGCCCCCCCAATCCTGGACATCTGTCATCCTCTACTCCTTCCCCTGCCCAGAATGTGGTCCCTGGACCAGTAGCATCAGCCTCCCTGTGGAGCTTGTTAAAGATGCAGAAGGTAATTTACTACCTGGATTATTAATCCCAGCCATTATTTTCTTCTTTCAACAGAAGTAAAGATCACTGTGCTGTCTTTTTGTTGTTGTTGTTGTTGTTGTTGTTGAGACGGAGTTTCACTCTTTGTTGCCCAGGCTGGAGTGCAATGGCGCCATCTCGGCTCCCTGCAACCTCCACCTCCTGGGTCCAAGTGATTCTCCTGCCTCAGCCTCCTGAGTAGCTGGGATTACAGGCATGCGCCACCACACTCGGCTAATTTTGTATTTTTAGTAGAAATGGGGTTTCTCAACATTAGTCAGGCTGATCTCAAACTCCTGACCTCAGGTGATCCGCGGGTGTGAGCCACCGCACCCGGCCCCACTGTGCTGTCTTTAACCCGTAGGATACCTGCAGAAGGCTTAGTGGTCAATGTAAAAATCAATGTGGTGAAAAAGAATTTGGGATTTCAGACTGCAGGAGACCTACCATCCATCAAACCCATGGAGATGGAAGAGAGCCACACACAAAAGGATCCATCTGCATTTGGTCTTTTCATTACTTCATTCATGACCTTGTATTTCTATCCACGCATATCTACAGTAAATAAAGAAATAAAATGTATTTCAACCTGAAAAAAAAAAGTAGATGCCAGACTCACCCCAGACCTACTGAATCAGAATCTGCATTTTATCAAGATCTGCAGGTGATGCATATGCTTAGTAAAGTCTCAGAAAGGCACAATGTGGGTGAAAGGCAACTCCACTGGCATTTGTGTTGCTCGGTCACACGAGACTCAGGATCAGGTCATTATCATCAAAAAGAAACACAAAGATGAACGCTTACTTCTCACTCGGCAATGCAGTTTTAAAAATGACAAAGACGGCCGGGCCCAGAAGTTCACGCCTGTAGTCCCAGCACTCTGGGAGGCCCAGGTGGATGGATCACTTGATGTCAGGAGTTCAAGACCAGCCTGACCAACATGGTGAAACCCTGTCTCTACTAAAAATACAAAACTAGCTGGGCCTGGTGGCACATGCCTGTAATCCCAGCTACTTGGTAGGCTGAGGCAGGAGAATCACTTGAATCCGGGAGGTGGAGGTTGCGGTGAGCCAAGATCACGCCATTGCTCTCCAGCCTGGGCAACAAGAGCAAAACTCGGACTTAAAAAAAAAAAAAAAAAGACAAAGCTAAGGGTGGAAAGTTAGCGGGGCATAACACAAAGCATGCCTAGTGTACATGCCCGGGTATAAATCGTTGAGATTTTTTTTTTAAAACAGGGGTTAGAAATAGAACAAAGTCAGAGTTTGTGGGAGCAGAGGTGAGTCAGGATGGACTTGGAGCCCCTCTGCCTTTGTCCTGTCTCTGTAAAGCCATGTTTCTTCAAGTGAGGTAAACACGCCACGCTTTGTTAGTCTTCAGTGATAAACAAAGCAGAGGACTTATACACAGCACATCGAACAATGTCTTAAAAGAGGAAGGAGTTTTTAATCCAGAAACGACAGCAACAACTTGGGAGCAAATTGAGGTCTTTAGCCAGGGACGAGACTCTCAAGAATGATGTTACCAGAATATACAGACAGCCAGGACCTCGGAAGTTAATCATAAGATGCTGGCATTCACCCCCAAAACACAGCGAAAGGCTTCTCATCCCCTCTCTTTCTCTGTCCCTTCTCTATAGAACTGGTGATCAAGTTGCTATTAAATGTTTGATAATGAAAGCCAAGTGCACAATCAAATTAAAACATCTAATGTTGAAATATCTCATTTATCAATTATAATTGGAGCTTCCTGTTCTTATTTGGCAGGAAGTCCCACTAGCAGGAAGGTGTAATCTGGCAGAGGAAGTTTCTTAGAGTTAAGACAAGGAAGGAACTGAGAGACCAGGATGTCAAAAGGGGCATCAGTGTTCTTGATCAAGTCATACAGGTGGGTCTAGCGGATGGAACAGACAAGAGGAAAGGGAGAAAGTCATTTCTGTCTCCGTCTCATATTAGGGTGATCAATTCCTCCTGCTTTCTTTGGTACTTTGTCAGTTTTAATGCCCTGGAAACCCTTCGGTTCAGAGCAAACTGAAACAACTGGTCACCCTACTAACCTGTAAACTGGGAATAACGGGCATTTGTGCAGAATGGCTCCCGGGTTCCTGATGCCCAGCGACACTCTGCAGACATTGCCAGGTCTGTCTGCAAATCCACGGTGCTTGGCTGGATGCTGTTTGAAGTGCGCACTTTAGAGAAGAAAAGGGCTGGGGTCATTTTCCACACACAAGCTGCTAGTCCCCGATGGAAACTCTTCCAACGAAGGTTATGTTTTTGAAACCCGGCTTTTATTTGGACAAAGCCTTCTTGAAAAATCCTGGAAAATGCTTCCTGTTTTTAATAAAGGAGATCTCTAGAACATTTCCATGAGCCTTCATAGCACCTGTTTTAGTTGAGTTTTTTTTTTCTTTTATCCTCATACCACATTAAAAATGGAACAAAAACCAAGACATCACCCCGGCCCTGCAGGTTGTATTCCTGAGTTCTTTCCACTAAAGAACAGAATGAGCTCAGCCCAGCCTCAGGCTACCTGGCCTGTGGTCCCTCCCAGTCTCAACAAAGGCCACACCTGGGATTGTGTGAGCCACACGCTTTTGCATGCAGGGAACTCAAGTCTTCCCATGCAACGGGGGCTCCAGCATGGCGGCACTGCCTGGTAATCTATGGAGATGGGCCAGGTGGAGACTGGAATTAGAAGCTGCCTGGAACGCCTAGCAGCTCTAAGGCCTGAGCAGTGAGACCTTGGGACCTCCTCTCTGGGACTCTGCAGTTGATGCAATTTCCTGAGGCCCCCTATTCTGCCCTTGGGCTTTTCTTTTCCTCAGGTTGGTCACCCAATCTTAGCTGCACAAATTCCATCGGCTGACTCCCAGACCTTCAAGCTTGCTGGAGAAGCTGCTGCCCCACCTCTAACTGCCTCAGTCTCCCGACATTTCCCACGTTAAAGTTTCCAAGAGCAAGACAATGTGGTGGAAGCCTCACATCTGTTCACATCTGGCCACATCACTGGTTGCCCTTGAGTCAGGAGATTCCTGATCCAGTCAGCAGAGAACAGGGGAGGGTGGGATGAAGATCCTGGCCTAGCCGGGGGCCTCTCCATCTCTTTAGAGATGGAGCAACTCTATCTCTAAGGTTAAGCTCCATCCTTAACCTCTTTAAAACTGTCAGGCACGTAGTGTCAGCCTAGAACCCAATGGCTGACCTCAACATGATTTCTCTATAAAACGTGCACACCATGTTCACTATCCAGCCCTGGGAAGGAACAACTGCTACTCGTATTACCTGCAGGGAGTGCCAGAAACTCTGCCTATAGTTCTTAGCATTAGTTCAAGGCATTTCTTTTTTTTTTTTTTTGAGAGGGAGTCTTGCTCTGTCGCCCAGGCTGGAGTGTAGTAGCGCAATCTCAGCTCACTGCAAGCTCCACCTCCCGGGTTCACACCATTCTCCTGCCTCAGCCTCCTGAGTAGCTGGGACTACAGGCGCCCGCCACCACGCCTGGCTAATTTTTTGTATTTTTAGTAGAAATGGGGTTTCGCCATGTTAGCCAGGATGCTCTCAATCTCCTGACCTCATGATCCACCCGCCTCGGCCTCCCAAAGTGCTGGGATTACAGGTGTGAGCCACCGCGCTCGGCCTCGGATCTGTCTTTATTAGCAGCGTGAGAACAGACTGATACAGGGGTGGACCAAATTAGTCATATGATTTAGAAAATGGAGAGCAGCATTTATTGCAGCTGAGTGTGTGTGGGCAGCTGTATATTATCTATGCAACTATACCATTTGCATACAGCACACATGCCTTCCTTCAAGTGAGAGTACACTTCATAAAGAACAGGTGATTTGGTTACTAAAGTCCTTGCGAGGGCAAATTCCCTTCAGATTTGTAAAAGAAAAAATGTTTTGCCGTTTACTTCCGCCATTTACTTTCTCCATTAATTCGTCCCAAATGTGCGGATTCCAGAGAAAGAGACAAAGATGAGTTGTCCTGTTTTATTACTCTCCTGGTTCCTTACTGGCCTTTTCCCCTGCAAGGACACCCCATGGCCTGCGTTCAGCTCCAGGTGGGGTAAGTAGACGTCTGTGGGCTGCCTGGGTCCCAGTGGCTGGCCACAACATTATTTCTCTGGTCAAATGTGCTCAGAATGTTAAATATCCAGCTCTGGGAAGGTTGTAAGTTAGAGATCTCCTTTGTCCCAGTGGATTTTTAAAATGCTTATTTGCATTTCCTGTGGTGTGCTGCTGGTTTAAAAGCCAAACTCACCAAGCATAACATGGGGGAAGCTGGGGCCAGCCAAGCCCCGAAGTTCACAGATTGGGTTATTTACAACGCGTTCCCCTTAACATGCCCAGGCAGGACTTGTCCTCACGTACGAATAATGTCAACAAGATAGCTCATGTGGCTTTCCTTTCCTAGCATTTGACATAGAAGGGAAATCTCAGGGTTATATTATCCTCTCACTGGGGAAGGTCGAAGAGAATGTTTCCTTGCTGTGCCTGGCACGCCCACTGAACACAGCTGTCTCCACAACACGGCACCATGGCTCACATTCCCCTCCCCGTGCTCTGGAGTCTGGTTCAAGCACAGCTGCTTACCTGGTTCCTACCACATGCTTGTCTTCACTTCCAAAGAGTCGTCTTCTTTTTTTTTTTTGAGATGGTATTTTGCTCTTGTCACCCAGGCTGGAGTGCAGTGGCAGGATCTCAGCTCACTGCAAACTCCCCCTCCGAGTTCAAGTGATTCTCCTGCCTCAGCCTCCCGAGTAGCTGGGATTACAGGCACCCACCACTATGCCTGCCTAATGTTTTCTGTATCTTTAGAAGAGACGGGATTTTGCCATGTTGGCCAGGCTGGTCTCGAACTCCTGACCTCAGGTGATCCACCCACCTTGGCCTTCCAAAGTGCTGGGATTACAGGCATGAGCCACTGCACCCGGCCCAAAGATTCTTTATGATAAAAAACTACACCCTCAAAGTGGAGTAACACCCAGTGTGCTGGCATGTGCCTACGGTTTCAGCTTCCTGGGAGGCTGAGATGGGAGGATCACTTGAGCCCAGAGTTTCAGGCTAGCCTGGGCAACATAGTAAGACCCCATCTCTAAAAATTAAAAACAATAAAGTGGAGTGGTACCCATCTGTACAACTATAAGGATGGCAGTTTTCAGAGGTGATACTAAAGACTGTTGGGGTTCCTTGCTGTGTCATATGGAGAGACATAAATTTAGACTCTGAAGTTTGCACTGTGAAGAAATTATAGATAAATGTGTCTTAAGCAAATCTCCAACAAGAAAATCTATAGTTTTAAAAGACATTAGAGAGTGGTTATTTGCATGTTAAAGTTAATCATGATAAAAACTATGCAAAAAGAATACAACATTATGGAAACCAGGAAATAATTCTGCCAGTAACATGACCACACTTGACATTTTGAATATTTATGACCATTCCCTATTAATCATATGTATATTTATATAGATACATGTACAGTTTGGAAACCTGGCTTATTTTTTCTCACTCAATGTAAATTATTTCCACGTGTTTTAAAATGTTAATATTTATGGCCAGGAGTGGTGGTTCATACCTGTAATCCCAATACTTTGGGAGGCTGAGGATGGAGGATCACTTGAGCCCAGGAGTTTAAGGCTGCAGTGAGCTAGGATTGTGCCCCTGCACTCCTGGACAACAGAGTGAGACACCGTCTCTACAAATAAATACATAAAATGTTGGTCTATATAATTATAATGACTGCTTATTGTATTGCCACTAAACTTACCCTAATTTGCTGCTCAGATTGTCCCAGCTTTATTCATGTGGAGCTCTTTCTGGCTGGCTTCTGCCTCCCTTTGGCACGTGCACATTCTTTTGTTTTTGAGCACTTCCTTACTTCCTGGTACTACAAGATGCTCCAAAGATATATGCTCCATCATATATTTTTCCCTCCCCAGCCCTAGAATCAGCTTTTCTCCAAGGAGCCCTGATTCCTATTATTGAAGACTGGTGTTTAGAAACAAAAATCTAGGCCGGGCGTGGTGGATCACGCCTGTAATCGCAGCACTTTGGGAGGCCAAGACAGGTGGATCACCTGAGGTTAGGAGTTCAAGACAAGCCTGGCTAACATAGCAAAACCTTGCCTCTACTAAAAATACAAAAATTAGCAGGGCATAGTGGTGTGTACCTGTAATCCCAGCTACTAGTGGGGGCTGAGGCAGGAGAATTTGCTTGAACCCGGAGGCAGAGGTTGCAGTGAGCCGAGATTGTGCCACAGCACTCCGTCCTGGGCAACAGAGCAAGATTCCATCTCAAAAAAGAAAAACAAAAAACAAAAAAAAAAACTAGTTGCTGGTTTCTTTGATCTTTCTCTACGTGATATTTCCTTTCCTCAGCTTTATGGATTTATTCTGCTTATTACACTATATATGAAAAGTTTGTCTTTTTTTTTTTTTTTTAGATGGAGTCTCACTCTGTTGCCCAGGCTGGAATGCAGTGGCACAATCTCGGCTCACTGCAAGCTCCACCTCCTGGGTTCACGCCATTCTCCTGCCTCAGCCTCCCGAGTAACTGGGACTACAGGTGCCTGCCACCACACCCGGCTAATTTTTTGTATTTTTTTGGTAGAGATGGGGGTTTCACCATGTTAGCCAGGATGGTCTCGATCTCCTGACCTCGTGATCCACCCGCCTCGGCCTCCCAAAGTGCTGGGATTACAGGCGTGAGCCACCGCGCCCAGCCAGAATTGCATTCTTGATTTATTTTTCAGCTAGTTCATTATTGGCGTATAGAAACATTACTAATTTTTCTTAATGTTAGGTAATGTTGATTTCATACCCTAAAAACCTAAAGGCTCCACCAAAAACACTCTTAGACCTGACAAACTTTACTGAATTTGTTAGGTGTAAGAGTTTTTTTTGGTAGAGCCTTTAGGTTTTTCTCAATATAAGATTATGTTATCTGCAAAGAAGGACAATTTCCTCCTCTGCAATTCAGATGTCCTTTATTTCTTTCTCTTGTCTAATTGCTCTGGCTAGGACTTCTAGTACTATGTGGAGTAAGAGTGGTGAAAATGAGCATCCAGTTGTCTTGTTCCAGTTTAGAGAAAAAGCTTTCAATTTTTCCTTATTCAGTATAATGTTAGCTGTAGATTAGTCACATATAGACTTTATTGTGTTGAGGTATGTTCTTTCTATAACTAATTTGTTGAGAGTTTTATCCTGAAGGGATGTTGAATTTTATCAAGTGATTTTTCTGTATCTGTTGAGATGTTCATATGATTTTTGTTCTTCATTCTACTGATGTGATGTGTCATGTTTATGGGTTTGTATATGTTCAACCATCCTTGCATCCCTTGGATTAATCCCGCTTGATCTTGGTGTATAATGTTGTTGATGTGCTATTGGCTTCAGTGTGCTGATATTTTGTTGAAGATTTTTGCACCTGTGTTCATCAGTATTATTGACCTGTAGTTTTCTTTTTTGTTATGTCTTTGTCTAGTTTTGGTACCAGGGTGATGTTGGTCTCATACAACGAGTCTGGAAGAATTCCCCCCTTCAATGTTTTTGAAAAATTTAAGAAGAATTGGTGTTATTTTTTCTTTAAAAACTTGGTAGAATACAACATTGAAACCATCTAGTCCTGGGTTTGTCTTTTTTGGGAGACTTTTTCTTACTCATTCAGTCTTCTTACTCATTATTGACTTGTTGAGGCTTTGTCTCTTCCCAGTTGAACCTTCTTTCTTTCCCTTTGTTTCTTTTCTTTCTTTCTTTCTTTCTTTCTTTCTTTCTTTCTTTCTTTCTTTCTTTCTTTCTTTCTTCTCTCTTTCTTCTTTTTGAGATGGAGTCTCACTCTGTCACCCAGGCTGGAGTGCAGTAGTGCAATCTCAGCTCACTGCAACCTCTGCCTCCCGGGTTCAAGTGATTCTCCTGCCTCAGCCTCCCAGGTAGCTGGGACTACAGGCATGTGCCACCACACCTGACTAATTTTTGTATTTTTAGTAGAGACAGGGTTTCATCATGTTGGGCAGGCTGGTCTCGAACTCTGACCTCAAGTAATCCACCCACCTTGGCCTCCTAAAGTGTTGGGATTACAGGTGTGAGCCACTGCACCCGATCCCCAGTTGAATCTTGGTAGGTTGTATGTATCCAGTAATTTATCCATTTCCTCTAGGTTTTCCCATTTGTTGGTGAATAGTTGCTCATAAAGTCTCTAGTAATCCTTTGTATTCTCTGGTATCAGTTGTAATGTCTCCTTTTTATTTCTGATTTTATTTATTTGGGTCTTCTCTCTTTTTCATTTAGTTATTCTAATTAATGGTTTGTTGATTTTATCTTTTCAAAAACAAACTTTATTTCATTGATCTTTTGTACTTTTTTAGTCTTTGTTTATGTCTGCTCAGATCTTTATTATTTCTTTTCTTCTACTAATTTTGGGTTCAGTTTGTTTTTGCTTTTCTAGTTCCTTAAGGTGCATTAGTAGGTTGTTTATTTGAAATCTTTATACTTCAATGTAGACATTTATTGCTATAAACCTTCCATTAGTACTACTTTTGCTGTATTCCATAGATTTGGGTATGTTGTGTTTCTGTTTACATTTGTCTCAAAATTTTTTTTATTATTTATTTATTTATTTATTATTTTTTTTTGAGACGGAGTCTTGCTCTGTCACCCAGGCTAAAGTGCGCCACCTCAGCTCACTGCATCCTCCAACTCCTGAGTTCAAGAGACTCTCCTGCCTCAGCCTCCTGAGTAGCTGGGATTACAGGGAAGTGCCACCACGCCCAGCTAATTTTTGTATTTTTAGTAAAGATGGGGTTTCACCATGCTGGCCAGGCTGGTCTCAAACTCCTGACCTCAGGTGATCCACCTGCCTAGGCCTCCCAAAGTGCTGGGATTATAGGTGTGAGCCACCATGCCTGGCCTAAATTTCTATCTTAATTTATTTGTTGAACAATTGGTTTTTCAGGAGCATGTTGTTTAAATTTCATGTATTTGTACCATTTGCAAAATTCCTCTTGTTCTTAATTTATAGTTTTATCTCATTGTGGGCAGAAAAGATATTTGATATGATTTCAATATTTTAAACTTTGTTGAGACTTGTGTTGTACTCTAACATGAAGTCTATCCTGGAGAATGTTCTGTGCGCTAATGAGAAAATGTTTATTCTGCAGCTGTTGGATGAAAAGTTCTGTAAATGTCTGTTAGGGCCATTTGAGTCTATAGTGCAAATTAAATCTGATGTTTCTTTCTTTCTTTTTTTTTTTTTTTTGTGATGGAGTCTTGCTCTGTCACCCAGGCTGGAGTGCAGTGGCACAATCTCAGTTCACTGCAATCTCCACCTCCTGGGTTCAAGCAATTCTCCTGCCTCAGCCTCCTGAGTAGCTGGGACTACAGGCACGCACCACCACACCCAGCTAATTTTTGCATTTTTAGCAGAGACAGGGTTTCGCCATGTTGGCCAGGCTGGTCTTGAATAAATCTGATGTTTCTTTGTTGGTTTTCTATCTAAGTGATCTGTTCAATGATGAGTGGGATGTTGAAGTCTGCAACAATTATTATATTGGAATGTATTACTCCCTTGAGGTCTAATAATATTTGGTTTATATATCTGGGTGTTCCAGTGTTGGGTGCATATATATTTATAATTGTTATATCTTCTTGCCATATTGGTCTATTTTCATTATATAATGATCAGCTGTATTAGTCCATTCTCACGTTGCTATAAAAAACTACCTGAGGTAATTTATAAAGAAAAGAGGTTTAATTGACTTACAGTTCTGCAGGCTAAACAGGAAGCATGGCTGGGGAGGCCTCAGGAAACCTACAATCATGGCAGAAGGCAAAGAGGAAGGATCCGCATCTTACATGGCTAGAGAAGGAGGAAAAGAGCTAAGGAGGAGGTGCTCCTCAACCAGATTTCTTGAGAACTCTTATCACGAAACAGCACCAGTGGGATGGTGCTAAACTATCAGAAACCACCCCCATGATCCTATTACCTCCCACCAGGCCTCACCTCCAGCACTAGGAATTATAATTCAACATTCAACATGAGATTTGAGTGGGGACATGGTGCCAAACCAATACCATCTTTTTCGTTATAACAATTTTTTACTTAAAGCCCGTTTTATCTGATTTTATCTGATATAAGTATAGCTAGTCCTTCTCCCTTTTTGTTTCCATTTCTGTATATTATCTTTTTCCATCTCTTTACTTTCAGTCTCTGTGTATCCTTATAGGTGAAGTGAGTTTCTTATAGGCAGGATATAATTGGGTCTTTTTTTTTTTTAATGCATTCAGCCAGTCTATACCTTTTTAATTGGTGAATTTAATCCATTTACACTCAGAGTTATTATTGATAGGTGAAGATGTACTCTTGTCATTTTGTGAATTGTGTTCTGGTTGTTTTGTATATCTGCTCTACAATGAGTTTTATACTTTTATATTTTTGTCATGGTAGTAATTGTCCTTTCACTTCCAGATGTAGGCCTCCCTTAAAGATTTCTTATAAAGCCAGTCTAGTGGTGATGAATTCCCTTAGTTTTTGCTTGTCTGTGACAGACTTCATTTCTTCATATAGGATAGGATAGATTTGCTGGGTATAATATTCTTGCATGGCAGATTTTTCTCTTTCAGTATTTTGAATATATCATCCCATTCTCTTCTAGCCTATAAAGTTTCTGCTGACAAATCTGTTGTTAGTCTAATAGAGAGCCCCTTACATGTGACTTAACATATTTCCCTTGCTGTTTTTAGTATTCTGTTTTGCTTTGACTTTTGGCAGTTTCACTATAATGTACCTTAGAGAGGACATTTTTGGGTGGAATCTATTTAGAGACTGTTGAATTTTCTGGATCTGGATGTCCGTATCTCTCCCACGACTTGAGAAGTTTTCAGCTATTGTTTCATTAATTAGGTCTTCTATGCCTGTTTCCATCTCCTCTTCTGTAATTCCTGTACTCCAAATATTAATTTGCTTAATGGTATCCCTTAAGCCCCATAGGCTTTCTTCATTCTTTTTTATTCTTTTTTCTTTTCTTTTTCTTTCTTTCCTTTTTTCTGACTGGGTTATTTTAAAGACTGTCTTCGAGTTCTAAAATTCTTTTGCTTGATCTAGTCTGTTGAAGCTTTGGATTCATTTTATCCATTGAATTTATCAGCTTCAAAATTTATGTTTGATTCTTTTTAATGATATCTCCATCCTTGTTGAATTTCTCTTTCAGTTTAGAGATTGTTTTTCTGATTTTGTTGAATTATTATTCTGTATTCTCTTATATCTTACTGAATTTCCTTAAGATCATTATTTTCAAGTTCTTATGTATTTCATAGATTTTCGTTTCTTTAGGGTCTGTAACAGGAGAATTACTATGTTCATTTGGAAGTGTTGTGTTTTGTTTCATTCGTTTGTGTGTTTTTTGTTTTGTTTTGTTTTTGCTTCTTTGTGTTTTTTGTGTCCTTATGTTGATATCTGTGCATCTGGTGGAACAATCACCTCTTCTAGTTTAAGGGAGTAGCTTCCACAGGGAAAGACTTTTTTGCATAGATGTGTCCTGTAGTGTTGGCTGTGAGTGAGAGAGACATAGAGACTCAGACTGGCATAAACAAAAACAAAAAGGGAATTTATCAGCTCTTGTTACTACTGTGTCTGGCTTACTTCCAGTTTTCTATAGGTCTGGATCTAGTGTTTGAACTGTGTTATCACAGCCATCCCTCCCTTTGGCTTTTGTTCTGGTTAGTGCAGTAGCATTGTCTCCATGTGATTTCCACTGCTGTAATCAATGTCACTGGTGTGTGGTCTCATTGTCCTAGACTGCAGATGGTGGCAGTGGTGTGTTTTTACTGGAGATGGGGGCTGTGGGGCAAGCTAGTTCTCAGAATCTAGGGGGACATACACCAGGTGTGGCAGCTCTTCTGGTCATGAGGGTGATGTTGCCAGCAATGGCTGGTGCTGGGTAGGGCAGTATCTGTTCCCTGGGTAGTTCTGCTCTGCCAGTCAAAGGGACAGGGTCACTGGTTGTGGCAGGTGCCAGGTATGCTGGTCCCTGCCCTGGGAGTACATGTGGCAGCTCTGCTGGTTGAGGGTGTGGGATCACCAGGAAGCTGGTTCTCAGGCCCTGAGGAGCATATGTATTGGCTCCCCACATCTCAGGGATGGCCTCCCTGCTGTGCTAGGCCTCCTGTTCCTTGTGGTGTGCATGGTCTCAGGTGGCAGACATGGCTATACCACTGTGTCTAGCTGTGGTTGTAGCACCACAACACTTTGTGTGAGCATGGTGGGATAACAGTGGGACCCCAGGTATGTGGAGATACAGGGGCTACTAGGCCCCAGGACATGATGCAGTCTAGCATAGATCTGTTCTCAAAATGGCATCTTGGGTCTCAGGGAGTGGGAGGGACGTAGCATGAGTTCCTTCTTAGAGCAATGCAGCCTCATGGACTCCAGGCAGCTCATTCTACTGGGCGCAGGGACTGTGAGGATCGTGGGGCTCTCCTGTAGCTAGGATTTTCGCTGTTCGTGTTGGTAATGAGGACTGCTGGGTAACTCTCACTTACCTTTGTGCAATAGGGAGTCTCTCTTGACTCTGAGTCAATCCTGGCTGAGTGCTTTGCTTCCCTCTCTATGCTTCTACTATCCCAAGTTTCTGTGTTTCAGACAGTTTTTATCACTTCCTTGATGAATTCCAGGATTCTCCCTTAGACACCCTACTCAAAGTGCAGTTATTTATTTGTTGTTCTGGTCTTTCTTTCTTTCTTTTTTTTTTGAGACGGAGTCTCTGTCTGTCTCCCAGGCTGTGGTGCAGTGGCACGATCTTGGTTGACTGCAACCTCTGCCTTCCAGTTTCCAGAGATTCTCCTGCTTCAGCTTCCCAAGTAGCTGGGATTACAGGTGCATACCACCACACCTGGCTAATTTGTTTTGTTCTTTCTTTGTGGAAGAGACAAGCACTGGGTACTGCTAGTCAGCCATCTTTGAGAATGTCCCTGATGTATATTTTAAAATAACAGTTTCTCAATGGAGTCTTCATAAAGCACATAAATAAATAAGAAAACAAACAAAATGGATTAGCTGAGACTATCTGAACCCAGAACTTAGAATTGTAAACAAATAATTTTATATAGACATTTGTAGTGAGTATATTGTTCTTGTTTGCCCAGTGTGCCATCTCTACTTATTCTAGAAACAGAACCCTTCGTTACTATGGGAAGCCTACTCCATGTGACTAGGGCTCCCTTCTCCACCTGGGTGACCCAGTCCTAGCCAATGAGGGTATTCTATCTCTGCAACCACAGGATACGTATGGAAACTGAAACAGGCCTGCCTCTTCCTGGGATTTCTGTACCGGAGCTAATAGGCACAGCTCTTTCTATGCAGTTGCTTAACCAGGAGAATTGAGTCTAGAGCAGCCATATAGAGAGTCCCCAACTATTTGAAAACTGAGGCCAAGAAGAGACATGTGAGATGTGAAGTGGAGAAAAAGAGAGAGAGAGAAGAAGAGAGCTAAAGAGGGAGGGATGGGGGTGGTGATAACACAGTTCAAATTCTAGATCCACCTCCGTCTAAAGCCAGAAGTAACCCAGATGTGGTAGTAACAGGAGCTGATAAATTCCCTTTTTGTTTTAGTTTATGCCAGTCTGAGTTATGTCTCTATGTCTCTCACTCACAGCTGCAAGAATCCTAAGTAGTTCACACACATGCGTAAACAATAACTTGCACAAGTTATTTAGTGGGTCCTGTTAGAAATCAACCTGGAAGTCTGATGATAACCAGTGTGCCCAGAAAAAGACAGACTCTATTCTAGTCCTGTTTGTACCTTCTTCTGTGTGCCTAAGACCACATGGGTTTGCAGGACCACTTTCTCCTTAATGTTTGCGCAGAAAATGGCTCTCCCATTGGGCTATTTTGTGTCATATTCTGGGTAACACTTTTAAGCATCCTCTCAACAGTAGGGGCAAAGAAGTCAACTTTCATTGCTATATACCCAGTCTTCTGTGGGCTATAATATTATATAAAATTACAAATGCATTTTCCCATTACATGCAAATTGTTAAGCTATGAATGAGCATCCCTAAAGATGCTAGGGATGCTCATTCATAGCTAGAAATTTTATTATTTTCCCCCTTTTACAGACATTTTATAGCATAATTGCAATGACTGTCTAGATAAGTTAGGTAGGGACACTTGGAAAGGTACAAACAGCACCAGGAGCTTCTCCTTGTACTGCTACTGTCTATGAATGGGCAGCAGCCCCTCAAAGAGGACATTCAACAAAGATAACATTACATAATACTTTTCAATTTTCTTTTGGTGGGACACTTGCCAGGAGGCTGAAGGTGGAGAATACCCTAGAAAATCTGGAGAGAGATCTTGCTTTGGCCACAAGAATAAACCAGAGACATCTAATTAGAAGAAGAATTCAGAGCAGGTTGAGGTCAGAGCAATGACGCTTTACTATTTACAACTGTTGAAGCTTCACATAAAACTTACTTCTGATCATTAGCTGAGAAAGAAAGATCTGGATTCAGTGACTTCCCTTCTCATTTAAATACACATGGTCCACGTTGGAATTCCATGCCTTATTCTGGGTCTCGGGTGACTGAGGGCCGTAGCTGGTCAGTGGCTGGTGCTTCCAGGTGTTGGAAGTGGGACATTCATAATTTCCCTAATACTGGGGTGGTCAGAATGGCTGATGGTGCCTGATCTCCCTGCTTGAGCTGCCCATGAAACCTTCCTGGGTCCACAAGAGAAAGATACAGAAGTAGCTCAGGGCTCTTGCACTTCTTCCTTACCAACTTCTCTCTCCCAATTAGGAAAGTTTCCATCCATTGTGATGAAACAAGGAAGCAATTTTTGAAATGCCTACTGAAGAATTTTCCTCTTGGTGTTCCTCCCCTTCTGCCCCTCCCTCCTTCCCCTTCTTCTGCTTCCTCTTTTCCTTCTTCCACTCCTCTTTCTCCTCCTCCTGCTTCTCTTAATCCACATCCTCCTCCCCTTCCTCCTCCTCCTCCTCCTCCTCCTTCCCTTCTGGTAGCCTCTCCTCTACCGAGAGCATGCCATGAGGCTGAAGCAGGGAACCAAGGAGGATCTGGTGTGAGGGAAGTCCCAACAGATAGAAGGGGAAGGAGAGAGACTTCATTGCTTGTTGAGGTCAAATTTCCAGGGGCATCAGGATGAATAGAAACTCCAGAGTATGCCAGACAGGTGGGGAAGGCAATCCCTGAGCAGAAAGCTTGTTTCTGGCTTTCCAGGTTCAGCCTAGGGAGGGCAGAAGGAAGCATTCAGATGGAAAGTTCTTGGGGAGTGCACCAACCCTGAGAGACGCATATGTCAGCCAAGGCTATTTTGTGTGCCACCATGGGAGGACACTGAGGGCTGACAGACCAGTGGGCCACCAGATGAGTAGGGCAGGAGGCTGCAGAATGCAGAAATGTCCAACCCAAAGCAAGAGGCAGGGACCAGAGTCATCAGAAACACATGCCAGCACCACCCCACACACATCAAGCAGGTCTGGACATGAGTGAGGAGGTTCCAGTATTAAGCTAGATCAACCATTTGTAATTAAATGAGAAGAACCTGGGTCCCTTTAATTCACTGTTTAGTCCTTCAACAAATATGCATTGAGTGCCGTGTGTGTGTGTGTGTGTGTGTGTGTGTGTGTGTGTGTGTTGGACCCTATTTTAGGCACTGGAGATTCAGCAATGAGAGAGACCAAGTCCCTGTCCCTGTGTGGCCCATATCCCTGCAGGGGAGATGATAATATATTTGGAAAGATGAAAGAAGAGTGTTATGGGCTGAATTGTGTCCCCCCAGATTTATATGTTGAAGCCTTAATTCCCAGTACCTCCAATGGGACTATGTGGAGATGGGCCCTTTAAAGTGGTGATTGTGTGAAAATGAGGCTATTAAGTTGGGCCCTAATCCAATATGACTGGTGTCCTTACAAGAAGAGAAGATGAGGACACGGAGAGACACCAGGGGTGTGCTCACACAGAGGAAAGGCCAGGTGAAGACACAGCCAGAAGGCTGCCACCTGCAAGCCCAGGAGAGAGGCCCCAGGAGAAACCAGCCCTGCTGATGCCTTGATCTTGGACTTCCAGCCTCCAGAACTGGACAAAATATGTTTATATTGTTTATGCACCTACACTATGGTATTTTATTACGGAAGCCCTAGCAAATGGATACAAAGAATCATTGTATTATGAGACTATGGGCAAATGAATAAGAAAATATGGTTCAGGTGATTGTAAGTAGGGTAAGGGGGTAAGAAATGGCCGTGGGTGGGGTTATTTTAGATAGGATGATGGGGCAAGATTTCTCTGAGTGGGTGACATCTCAGCAGATGTCTAAATATTACAACTCAGCAAGCCACAGGAGGTTTTGGAGGAGAGATCCCGGTAAACAAAGGCTTGAGGTGTTCAGGTGACTGCATTAGACTAGGGGTAATTCTTCTCCCTTCTTCCTGGAGGAATGCCTATAACCCTCACCTCACCTGTGCAAACAACTGAATTCTAACTCCTTCTTCAAGGCATATCTCAAATGCTACTTGCTTTATTCTAGACTGACCACTGCAGCCAAAATCAAACTCTCCAGCTTTTGAATTTCAATGACTTTTTTAAAATACAGACATATCTTGTAGATATTGCAGATCTGGTTCCAGAACACCACAATAAAGTGAATATCACAATACAGTGAGTCACAATTTTTAAAAATTTCCCAGTGCATATAAAAGTTATGTTTATATTATACTGCAGTCTGTTAAATGTGCAATAGCATTATGTCTAAAAAGATGTACATACCAGCCAGGCATGGTGGCTCACGCCTGTAATCCCAGCACTTTGGGAGGCCAAGGCGGGCAGATCACGAGGTTAAGAGATCAAGACAAGCCTGGCCAACATGGTGAAACCCCATCTCTACTAAAAATACAAAAATTAGCTGGGCGTGGTGGTGTGTGCCTGCAGTCCCAGCTATTTGGGAGGCTGAGGCAGGAGAATCGCATAAACCCGGGAGTTGGAGGTTGCAGTGAGCCGAGATCGCACCACTGTGCTACAGCCTGGTGACAGAGAGACTCCATCTCAAAAAAAAAAAAAAAAATGCTAACAATTATCTGAGCCTTCAGTGGGTCATGATCTTTTTGCTGGTGAAGGGTCTTGACTTGATGCCAATGGCCGCTGACTCATCAGGGTGGTGGTTGCTGAAGGCTGGGGTGGCTGTGGCAATTTCTTAAAATAAGACAACGATGAACTTTGTCACATCAATGGACTCTTCCTTTTAGGGAAGATTTCTTTGTAGTATGCAGTGCTACTAGTTTTACCCACAGTAGAACTTCTTTCAAAACTGGAGTCAATCCTCTCAAACCCTGCTGCTGCTGCTTTATCAACTAAGTCTATGTAGTCATCTAAATCATTTATTGTCATTTCAATAATGTTCACGGAATCTTCACAGGGAGTAGACTCCATCTCAAAAAAGTCACTTTCTGGCCAGGCACGGTGGCTCACGCCTGTAATCTCAGCACTTTGGGAGGCCAAGGAGGGCAGATCACAAGGTCAGGAGTTCAAGACCAGCCTGGCCAATATGGTAAAACCCTGTCTCTACTAAAAATACAAGAATTAGCCAGGCGTGGTGGTGAACGCCTGTAGTCCCAGCTACTTGGGAGGTTGAGGCAGAAGAATCACTAGAACCCAGGAGGTGGAGGTTGCAGTGAGCCAAGATCGGGCCACTGCACTCCAGCCTGGGAGACAGAGCAAGACTCTGTCTCAAAAAAAAAAAAAAAAAGAAAGGAAAAAACAAAGTCACTTTCTTTGCTAGTCCATAAGAAGCAGCTCCCCATCCTTCAAATTTTATGAGACTGCAGCAGTTTTGCCCCACATTCACGCTCTGTTTCTAATTCTAGTGCTCTTGCTGTTCCCAGCATATCTGCAGTTCTTTCCTCCAGTGGAGTCTCGAAACCCTCAAAATCATCCATGACAGTTGAAATCAGTTTCCTCCAAACTCTTGTTAATATTTATATTTTGACTTCTTCCCGTGAATCAGGGATGTTCTTAATGACATCTAAAGTAATGAATGCTTTCAGAGATTTTCAATTTACTTTGCCCAAAACCATTAGAGGAATCACTATCTGTGGCAGCTATAGTGTTACAAAATATATTTCTTAAATAATAAGACTTCAAAGTTAAAATTACTCCTTGATCTATGGTCTGCAGAATGGATGCAACCCTCACCTCCCTGTGCATCTCCATCAGAATTCTTGGGTGACCAGGTGCCTTGTCAATGAGCAGTAATATTTTGAAAGAAAAAAAAATTTTTTTCCGAGCAGTAGGTCTAAACAGTTGGCTTAAAATATTCATGCTGTAAGCAAATATACTGTCAGCTAGGCTTTGTTGTCCCATTTCTAGAACATAGCAGAGATAATTTAGTATAATTCTTAAGGACTCCAGGATTTTCAGAATGGTAAATGAGCATTGACTTTAACTTCAAGTCACCAGCTGCATTAGTCCCTAACAAAATAGTCAGCCTGTCCTTTGAAGCTTTGAAGCCAGGCACTGACTTCTCTCTAGCTATGAAAGTCCTAGATGGCATCTTCTTCCAGTAGAAGGCTGTTTCATTTGTATTGAAACTCTGCTGCTTAGTATAGCCACATCCATCAGTGATCTTAGCTTGGTCTTCTGAACAACTTGCTGCAGCCTCGACATCAGCATTTGCTGTGTCTCCTTGCACTTTTATGTTATGGAGACAGATTATTTTCCTTAAACCTCATGAACCAACCTCTGCTAGCTTCCAACTTTCCTTCTGCCGCTTCCTCACCTCTCTCAGCCTTCACAGAAGGCTTTGCTCTTCATTTAGGGCTTTGCTCTGGACTAGGTTTTGTCTAAAGGGAGTGTTGTGGCTGGTTTGATCTTCTATCCAGACCACTCAAACTTCCTCCACATCAGCAATAAGGCTCTTTCACTTTCTCATCATTTGTGTGTTCACTGGAGTCGCACTTTTAATTTCCTTCAAGAATTTTTCCTTTGCATTCACAACTTGGCTATTTGGTGCAAGAGATCTAGCTTTTGGTTTAACTCAGCTTTTGACTGACCTTGGCTCTCCAAGCCTTTTTCACTAAGCTCAATCATCTCTAGCTTTTGATTTAAAGTGAGAGACGTGACTCTTCCTTTCTCCGAACAGTTAGAGGCCATTGCGGGGTTATTAATTGGCCTAATTTCAACATTGTCATGTCTTAGGGAATAAGGAGGCCCAAGGAGAGGGAGGGAGACAGGGAAATGGCTGATCAGTGGAGCAGTTAAACACATACAGCATTTATTAGGTTCACCATCCTATATAAGTATGGTTCATGGTGTCCCCAAAATAATCACAATAGTAAGTAATATCAAAGATCACTGATCATAGATGACCATAACATGACCATAAAATAAGAACATGACAGTCTTATTTTGACAGATAAAGAATGGGATAATTAAAAATACTGCAAGTATTACTAAAATGTGACACAGAGAAGACATGAGGAGAGCAAATGCTATTGGAAAAATGTGTGCTAAGAGACTTAATGCAGGGTTTCCACAAACCTTCAATTTGCAAAAAAAAAAAAAATGAACTAGCTGAGAAGTGTAATAAAGCAAAGCATAATAAAACGAGGTATCCTTGTATCTCTTCTTACGCTCTTTTTGTTTGCAGGTAAATGCAGTATAGTAATTGTATTGTTGGCCACCTATAGTACCAGGTATTTTGCTAAATATTTCTGGGCTGAAAGAAAATTAAAATGGTTCTGTGGTAAATAGTTTCTAAAAATCTTCAACAGCAGGTGAGAGAGAACACTGGAGGCAGACTCACTGTTTTGAGTTTTGGGGAGAGAGTCTCTATAATAAAGAAATATGAGCAGAACAATTTTTAACTCTACATAATCCTTCTTGCCTGAGGTCTTTTATGGGAGGACTTGATACCTAATGCTCTGTAAGCCATTGTGCAGCTAAGGAGGAAAACCCAAAAGAATGACAGACACCATCCCAAAACCTTGATATTACAGAGCCCCTGAACAAAACTTGGACCCCAAGCATCTACGTGTTGCTATCCTTAAAGGAATGTATAAACTCTTGAAGAAAGGGCATAAGGTACAGATAATCAACCACAATGAATGCAAAGTAAGAGTCTTAAGAGAGATACAAAGTGATTTGGAGGTGCAGTGATGGAAAAGAATATCTGGTTGCAGTGGGGCTATCAGAGAGGTCTTCATGAAGGAGGTAGCATATAAGTGAGTTTGAAGGGCTGCATAAGGTTTCATCAAGCTGAAATGGGGTGTGTGCATAAAAGAATTGGAAACACTGAGAGTGCATTTCAGGTGGGTAGGGCTGGAGAGACAGGTGAAAGGCATGTTGTGGAAAGCATTGCATGTGTGATAAGGAGATCACATTCCAGTTATTTGCCTACATACTTCACTACACAACATTCCACAGTTACCACAAGGCTTAGGACAATGTCTTTGAGACCAAGATGACAAACACAGCCTGTACATTGTTGGGTGGCTGCACCCTATGGTGTTTCTACATGTTTCGTGATAGCTTTTATCTTGAATAATCTTTTCTGGCATGTTGGTATAGTGAACACCCTTGGAAAATAAAGACAGCGTTTCCCATTGTGTCAGAAGGCAGATTTTTTCCTGACCAGGCTTATAAAGATAACATCTTCCGCTAGAGCAAAGGTTGGGCAGATTTTTTAGCAGTCCCCTCATAAAAATCAAGGTTTTTCAAGCTCAAAGTCCCTCAGCTATGACATAGCTCAAAGTCCTTCAGGTGTATATGACATCCACCTGGCCCTGCCATCATCATCCCCATGAGACTAAGAGGGACAAGAACCAGTGTGAACATAAAGCTCATAGTTCCTGCAGTGCTGTGAATAATAAAGTCCTTTGTCTCTGACCCAGGAGCATTGTGTTTTCTGCCAGCATCTATGAAACTAAGCTAACTTGTTAGCTTGCAAGTAGCATAAAATCTCAGACCCTTCATAGTTCCTGACATGCACATTTGGTTATATGTATAATAATATTAATAAACAATCATAATTATTGGGATTATTGATAATAATAGTTTATAATAGGTCGTTGGATTATTAATAATTAAAGATCTCTTTTTTTGAGATGGAGTCTCACTCTGTTGCCAGGCTGGAGTGCAGTGGCGTGATCTCGGCTCACTGCAACCTCCACCTCCCGGGTGCAAGCAATTCTCCTGCCTCAGCCTCCCAAGTAGCTGGGACTACAGGTGTATGTCACCATGCCCAGCTAATTTTTGTATTTTTAGTAGAGACAGGGTTTCACCATGTTGACTAGTATGGTCTCAATCTCTTGACCTCATGAAGATAATATTTTCAATATGAATTAGTAGTTCATTATTTTTATAACTGACATATATTAGGCATTTACAGGGTGCTGGGCACTGCTGAACACTACTCACACCATTTCATTTAGTTTTCACAAGAATACAATGAAGTAGGAACTGTTGTTACTCTCTGTCCTGATGAAGAAGTTGAGATTTAGAGAAGTGAGTAAATGGCCCACAGCCATGCAACTGGGAATGATGAAACCTGGATAGAAGCCATGTCCGTCTGATTATAAAAGGGCAACTATTAATACTATCTGCCTCCCATTCAAACCCATAGTGAGTTAGCTTTGAGGTGGTCTTAGTGGTGTGGGAAATACCAAACAGGAGAACAGGTGAGAACAGAGCTACAGAAGAGTCTTGGAACCTGCTGTTTAATGAATGTTTGGGTCCCCAAAAAATCTGTATGTTGAAACTCAATTCCCATTTGATGCTGTTAGGAGATTGGGATTTGGGGAGGTAATTAAGTCATGAGGATGGAGCGCTTGTGAATGGGATTAGTGCCTTTATAAAAGCAGCCCCAGAGAGCTCCCTCACCCCTTCTGCCATGTGAGGACACAGGGAAGATGGCTGTCTATGAACCACGAAGTGGGCCCTCAACAGGCACCAAACCTGCTGATGCCTTGATCTTGGACTTTCAAGCTTCCAGAACTTGGCAAATAAATGTTTGTTGTTCATGAGCCACCCATTCTGGGTATTCTATTATAGGAGCCTAAATGGACTAAGACAGAATTACAAGAGTAGCCATTTTCTATTGTAAAAGCTAGTTAAAGCATGGAATTGAAACAAAGAAAGATGTATCCATGGCTTATACATTTTACATTAACTAAATGTAAATATCTATTTATTCTCCCATTTTGTGATGTGAGACCAAAGGCCTTTCTTTGCACCTGGGTCTGCTAATTGGACTTCTAAATCACTGTTCCCAAATAGCCACACCTGAAATGCACTGTCTTCCCTTTTCAGACTTTTAGTAGAATCTGAATTTATCAAGCAGTCTAAGTATAGCATCATTATAGATTTGTTGGACTCTCCCCTCCAACCCTTCATCCCATTGCCTTTACCATCCCAAATTAATAGCCCTGTTAATTGACTCATTCATTTGTAGCAACAGCATCCAACTTAGTTGCCACAGAAGCAACTCTCTTTCTGTAATCACGTTTCAGTGGCTCTGTAATATTGAATTATTGGCTGGGCACAGTAGCTCATGCCTGTAATCTCAACACTTTGGGAGGCTGAGGTGGGCGGATCACTTGAGATCAGGAGTTTGAGACGAGCATGGTGAAACTCCATCTTTACCACAAATACAAAAATTAGCCCGGCATGGTGGCGGGTGCCTGTAGTCCCAGCTACTCAGGAGGCTGAGGCAGGAGAATTGCTTGAATCCAGGAGGTGGAGGCTGCAGTGAGCCAAGATGGCGCCACTGCACTGCAGCCTGGGCAACAGTGCAAGAAGACTCCATCAAAAAAAAAATTAATTATAACATTACGATAACCAGAACTGACATTCACAGCTGGGAAGTGTATGACTCAACTCCTTTGGTAGGGACAGAAGTGCCTGGTGTTCTGGAGGGTGGCAAGCCAGTGCGAGTGTGTGGCACACTGTGAGCAGCATCTGTGTGTCTTAAAAGGAATGAGAGCACTGGCTATTCCAGTAAGTCACTCACGAGAGAGCTTGTACTGTACTGGGCTGGAGATGGTGAACAAGTTCACAAAGAAACATGGAAAGAAGAGGTGAATTACCCAAACTTGGTCTTAAAATTCTGCCTTCACATGATGTTGCTCCTGCAGTGTAGCCAATACCAAGTCTAAAAGATGCATTCTATTAGAAGCGGGTTCAAGATGGGCAATGCCTGCCTGCTTTTTTTTTCGATATATTTGCCTAGAATATTTACACTCACATATCTGTATTTGAAAATTCATTTAGCCAATGTGAAAATTAAGGAGGACATTACTGAAAAACACAAGAACAAGAACAAACAGCAGGCTCAGTTAAAAAAAATTCCTTTGTCCTAATTCACTGTGATATTAAATTTGGGCAGTGCAGCTAACCATACTCCCTTGTCTGTTAAGGGGGAAGGGAACGGGGTCTCTTTAGCCCCCTTAATCACAATTAATAAAAATTAAATGGATTTTTTTGAACTCTCACTTTTTGAAAAGTAACATCCAGCACAATGTTGGATACATGATTTTGTTCTTTATTGTGAGGATTTTGCTTTTTAAAAACAGCTGTGTTCTCATCATCTTGACAGGTGATATGGTTTGGCTGTGTTCCACCCAAATCTCATCTTGAATTGTAGCTGTCATAATTCCCACATATTTCGGGCGGGACCCTGTGGGAGATAATTGAATCATGGGGACGGTTTCCCCCATACTATTTTTTGAGGTAGTGAATAAGTCTCATGAGATCTGATGGTTTTATAAGGGGAAACCCCTTTCACCTGGTTCTCATTCTCTCTTTGACAGCTGCCATATAAAATGTGCCTTTCACCTTCTGCCATGACTGTGAGGCATCCCCAGCCACATGGAACTGTGAGTCCATTAAATCTCTTTTCCTTTATAAATTACCCAGTCTTGGGTACGTCTTTATCAGTCTGTTTTCACACTGACTAATACAGCTGGTATGACAAACTCCACAAGCATCTGTGTAAACAGTCTTACCTTTTTAAGAGGAATATCAGCCCCTAAAAAATTGATTTTAGGTCTCCTGCACATAAATACTCTTATTTATGAGAATGAAATTATACCCAAATGCCATATCCCAACTTAATAAAATCTCCTTTTTGAGGATACTGTACTATCTTATTTGTTGCATGTCATGTCTGTAACTTCTGGTCAATGAAAAAGAATGTGTATTTATGAAGGTTTTTCATTGAATTTCATTGTTGTGTTGATGAGTAAATTATAATCCTCAGGGGGATGGCAGATCTATAGTAGTTGTGAAGGAAACAGCCTGTGTGGTGTGGTAAATTTGAGTTTTCTGGTTTCTTCATCCTCCTTACACAGGCCAGCTTGTGTGTACATCTTTATTAACATTGATATGATCCTCTCAGAAGTGTTGGCCATCTCAAAAGGATTAGTCACCTGATTGACATTTACCCCACCCCACCCCAGCCATTAATCTGAAGCTGCCTGAAAAATAAGCCTAAAGAATATGAGTTACAACTAACCTTTGGTTCACACTTTCTTTCTTTTTTTTTTCTGAGACGGAGTCTCGCTCTGTTGCCCAGGCTGGAGGGCAGTGGCGCAATCTCGGCTCACTGCAAGTTCTGCCTCCCAGGTTCACGCCATTCTCCTGCCTCAGCCTCCTGAGTAGCTGGGACTATAGGTGCCCACCACCACGCCCGGCTAATTTTTTGTATTTTCAGTAGAGATGGGGTTTCACTGTGTTAGCCAGGGTGATCTCGATCTCCTGACCACACGATCCGCCCACCTTGGCCTCCAAAAGTGCTGGGATTACAGGTGTGAGCCACTGTATCCGGTCTGGTTCACACTTTCTAAACAGAGAATCTGCCTATCAGAATAACCTAGAAACTTAAAACCACAGAAACCCTGGTACCACTCCAATCTCTACCTTAGAATCTCTGGGGCTGGAATCTGGTTTTGGTTTTCCAAAGGTTGCCCAACCCCCAGATGATTCCAGTTTGGGAAACACTTAGACTGGAAGACTTGGTAAAACAGAGGGCCAGTCCTTGTGGGGTGCCTTCAAAGTCTGCAGCATTAAAGCTGCTTTAAGGCTATCCAACTGGGGTTTCCTTGATACTGAAAGGTGGTGCTGAGGATGTATCCAGACACCTGAAGGGCACAGGAACGGATCCATCATGGGTGTCATAAACCAAGAAGTATCCGAGACAGGTCTCAATCAATGTGGAAGTTTATTTTGCCAAGGTTAAGGACATGTCTATGACACAGTCTCAGGAGGTTCTGAGAAAGTGTGCCCAAGGTAGTTGGGCTACAACTTGGTTTTATACATTTTAGGGAAACATAAGACATTAATCAATACGTATAAGATGAAGACTGGCTTGGTCCAGAAAGGTGGGATAACTCAAAGTGGGGGAAGCAGGGGGGTGGGGAGAGGGTGGGGGAGGAGCTTCCATGTCATAAGTGGATTAAAAGATTTCCTGATTGGCAATTGGTTCAAAGATTTTATCTAAAGACCTGGAGTCAATGAAAGGGAGTGTCTGGGTTAAGATAAAAAGATGTAGACACCAAGGTTTTATTATGCACATGAAGGTAGCAGGCTTCCAAGAGAATAGATTGTGAAATGTTTCTTGTCAGACTTAAAAAGGTACCACACTCTTAGCTAATTCTCTCCTGGATCAGAAAAAGGACATAGAAAGGGAAGGGGATTCTCTACAGAATGTAGGTTTTTCCCCGCAAGAGAAAGCTTTGCAGGGCCATTTCAAAGTATGTCAAAGAAATATATTTTGGGGGCTGGGTGCGGTGGCTCACACCTGTAATCCCAGCACTTTGGCAGGCCGAGGCAGGTGGATCACTTAAGGTCAGGAGTTCAAGACCAGCCTGGCCAACATGGTGAAACCCCATCTCTACTAAAAATACAAAAATTAGCCGGGTGTGGTGGCGGGCACTTGTAATCCCAGCTACTTGGGAGGCTGGGGCAAGAGAATCACTTGACCCTGGGAGGTAGAGGCTGCAGTGAGCCAAGATTGCACCATTGCACTCCAGCCTGGGCGATGGAGTGAGACTCTGTCTCAAAAATAAATAAATAAATAAACAAATAAATAAATAAGTAATCATAATGTTACAGTAGATAGTTAGTCAGACATGAGCAAGGCAGAAGGGACCCCTGCCCCCACCAGGAATGTCAGGCAACCATCAGGTGATGGTAAGGTAGTTGTTAAACTACCTGTCTAAAATAATATTTGATCACAGACAGTGCCAGAGAAAGGCAGTATCCCAATAAATGGAAAACATCTGAACCTGGTGATCAGCAGCTTTCAGATAAGATCACAGGACTCGGGCAAGTAGGCTCAAGCATATGCACTAAAGGCACAATGGCGGAGTTTAACTGGTATGTGACTTTCTTTTTTTTTTTTTTTTTTTTTTTTTTTTTTGAACAAGTCTCTCTCTGTCACCTGGCTGGGGTGCAGTAGCATGATCTCGGCTCACTGGAACCTCTGCCTCCCTGGTTCAAGTGATTCTCCTGCCTCAGCCTCCCAAGTAGGTGGGACAACGGGTGCACACGATGCATGTCCAGCTAATTTTTGTATTTTTGGTAGAGAAGGGGTTTCACCATGTTGGCCAGGCTGGTCTCGATCTCTTGACCTTGTGATCTGCCCACCTTGGCCTCCCAAAATGCCCAGCTGGTATATGATTTTCTAGGGACATTTGGCTGGTAAGGGAAGAATGCCTCAAGGGAGCCTGTGTACTACACACAGCACATGCGCCCCCTCCCAAGTGCTAGCAGGTCACTGTGCATGCAGACAGCCCACCCCAAGGGAAGAATCAGAGGAGAAGGGACTCAAGACCCTGGAAGCATGCCAACATAAAAAACCCCAAGTCAAAGTCGCATTTGAATCTCTCAAGTTGCCTGCTTGGCCCTCCTCCAAGTGTACTTTACTTCCTTTTGTTACTGTTCTAAGACATTTGAATAAACGTTCACTCCTGCTCTAAAACCTGCCTCTGTCTCTCACTCTGCCTTATGCTCCTCGGTAGAATTCCTTCTTCTGAGGAAGCAAGAACTGAGGTGGCCGTAAGGATTTGCCACTGCTAACAATAAGGATGACTGAACAGACTCTTGGTAAGAATAAGATTCCAAATTATAAACAGGACCTAAGGCCATGCCAGGCAAGGGTTAAGTCACGCACCCCTACACTTAGAGTCAACTATGTTCTAACTGCCCCAAGGTTTTTCTTTTTCTCTAGCAGCTAAACAAGCACCAGCCTCGAGATAAGCAACATTAGAATAATCACAGCCCCTCAGCTCAGAGATGCTGACTGACTGACTCCTGTTCCACCAGCCAGAACTCCAGTTTTGATTGAGCAAGAGACTGATTTCAGAAACTTTCATCTGATAAGAGACCACCGACCATGAATGGTCCTAGCTGGGTTACAGATATGGTGTTCTTGCACATCTTCATGTCCTGAAAAGACGTTTTGACATACACAGCCTAACTGTAATACATTTAAATGTTAAGTCTCCACCACCAAGTGAACGTGGGCCATCTGTTACATTCATGTTTGTTCAATACACATGTGCCAGGACCACCGTCATGAATATTCATAGCTCCCATTGAATATGTATTGTTAGCCAACTTGTTCAGCATAAAGCTCCTACCCCAACCGCTCCTCCTTGAAAATACCTGTCTCTGGTCTTGGCCCAGTGTGCTTCCTAGCCCGTGGGATGGCCACCTTGCAGGCTGTAACCCCTTGTAAGAAATACAGAAACACAGTCTCTGGCCAGGCGCGGTGGCTCATGTCTGTAATCCCAGCACTTTGGGAGGCCAACGCAGGTGAATCACTTGAGGTCAGGAGTTCGAGACCAGCTTGGCCAACATGGTGAAACCCTGTCTGCACCAAAAAAACACAAAAATTAGCCAGGTGTGGTGGTGCACACCTGTAGTCCCAGCTACTTGGGAGGCGAAGGCATGAGAATTGCTTGAACCAAGGAGGCGGAGGTTGCAGTGAGCCGAGATTACACCACTGCACTCCAGCCTGGGCAACAGAATGAGATTCTGTCTCAAGATAAAAAAAAAAAAAAAAAAAGAGAGAGAGAGAGAGAGATAAATACAGTCTTCTCTTCTTTCTAAATTTATAGATGTCGTTTTTTAAGTTAACATGGCAGACTCCTTTTAGGACGCTCCTTCCCTCACGTCTGTTCCTTTCCACCTTGGGTATTTAAGGGAGCAGCTGGAGCAGCAGAAGGCCAGGCAGCTATCACAAATGCCATCACTGGTTATGGACACAGTGGGCTCACAAAACCCCCATCGTTTCCGAGATGGGGCTGGTCTCCTCACTCCTTTTCCCATATACCAGCCTCAGTTTACACTTAAAGATCCCCTTTCCCCTTCCATTGCTGCATATATTCTGACCAACTGCACTTGTGTAACGCTGGCTTGGGGGAAGGAGAGGGGACACTCACGTGTCGGAACCCTGCCCCTCTCCTTGCCTGGGATTGAAGACCTGGAGCCTCTCCTCTTTCTTTCTCTTCCCCAGCAGAGATCAAAGATGGCAGCCCTAGATGCTGGGCGCAATGGCTTATGTCTGTAATCTCAGCACTTTGGGAGGCCGAGGTGGGCGGATCACTTGAGGTCAGGAGTTCGAGACCAGCCTAGCCAACATGGCGGAAACCCCATCTCTACTAAAAATACAAAAAATTAGCCGGGTATGGTGGCATGTGCCTGTAATCCCAGCTACTCAGGAGGCTGAGGCAGGAGAATCGCTTGAGTCTGGGAGGTGGAGGTTGCAGTGAGCCGAGATCATGTCACTGCACTCCAGCCTGGGTGACAGAGTGAGACTCTGTCTCAAAAAAAAAAAAAAAAAGATGTCAGCCCTTGGAAGGTCTGTGCGTCTCTCTGAGGAAATTCTAACCACATGAGGAATTATGTGGTTCCCAGACTCTCCCTGTTACACTGAAAGTCTGTAAGTTACAGAAGTTGCCCATTTACCTCTGACCTTTCAAGTTGCATGGGTGGATTTCCACCAAAAAAAAAAATCCTCAGATCGTAGTTTTCAAACTTAGTACAGTCACGATGGTTCTCATTCTTTTCATCTGTTGAGGTTTGGAGGCAAGATCTTCAAAAAGAAAAGAGGCCTTTAGAATACATTTCCTCCTGTGCAAGTGGATGCTATGAGTTTTGTCTTTGTACATAGAGGGCTCCAACTGACTGGAGGAGGTGGCCATAGGAGGGACTTCTGGGATTGTGCCCAGTTTGCCAAAACAAGCCTGAAATCCACCCCCAAAACAAAGTTGAATTTCTATGGTCACTGACAGTTGTCTTTTTTTTTTTTTGGAAGCAAAGAAAGAAAGAAAAAAAAAACCTTTGTGCATAACTAGGATATTCGGCAACAGGACATAGTAATACTTACTCCAAAACTTACACTGTTTTTCTTCTCTTTTTGTCATTGCTGAAATGTTTTATAAGACTTTGCTTCAGAGCAAACCAGTTAGAGCCAACTGTGCCCAGTGTGGTAAATTCAGTTCCTCTCTGGTTTCCTGTTGGCCCTTCAGGGAGAGACCCCTGTCGCCTCCGCTCCCTCCCATCAGTGACGCTCTTATCCTATTATAAACCCAGCCTGAAGTCCTTCATCTTTGCCCTGTGTTTTCTATTAGGGGGGTAATTAGGTCTCTTTCCTGCCCCACCTGCTATCTCTTTTGTTTGCCCAAGCTGTTCCCTTGGAAAACAGCAGATGGTCGGGGCCAGAACAATAGCTTCGTGCTGCAGAGGTGGCAATGAGGAAAGGAACGAACTGTAAAGTAGAATCCGGAATGGGCGTGGACAGACTGACTTACCAGAAGATAGAAGTTCACGCTGCCACCTTAGAGTAGAAACCACATGAAGCCTAGGTTCTACACCCTCCTCATTCACAATCCGCTCAGGAGTGCCCATGTCGGGGGTGAGGTTGCTGTTACCCACTCTCAATCTCCCCAGTAGCTGAGACTGACTGACGTCTCTTACATCCTAAAACTTCTATGAAATGTGAGCTGGTGAGAAGCACATGGGTTAAGGAAGCAGTGATCTAATTTAAATGTAGGAAGGTTGAAAAGAAGCAGGGCGGCCGGGCTTGGTGGTTCGCGCCTGTAATCCCAGCACTTTGGGAGGCCGAGGTGGGCAGCTCACCTGAGGTTGGGAGTTCGAGACCAGCCTGACCAACATGGAGAAACCCCATCTCTACTAAAAATACAAAATTAGCCAGGCATGGTGGCGCATGCCTATAATCCCAGCTACTCAGGAGGCTGAGGCAGGAGAATTTCTTGAACCCAGGCACCGGAGGTTGCGGTGAGCCGAGATGACGCCATTGCACTCCAGCCTGGGCAACAAGAGCAAAACTCGGTCTCAAAAAAGAAAAGAAGCAGGGCCAGGGTATTGCTTTTGTGAGCTAAGAGGGGAGATGGGCACAGGGGTGTGGCATGGGGAATGGGAGGGTGTCGATTGGGCAACCTCACCTCCCTCAAGGCTCAAGAGTCTGGACTTCTTTGGGCCTTGCTTTATGGTATGTGGCATCAATTTAAATATTGAGGTTGTTTGTGTGTAACTGTTTTTTGAGATTATTGAATGGAAACGTGCGTGATTTGAGTCCATTCCAGTGCTCTGAAAGGATCCAAGCCTTGATACTACAGACTGCAGACTTCAGTGGCAGCATCTGGGAGGACATAAATTGTCCCTGAAGCCTCATGACCTCACACCTATAGGATGGAAACCAGGGCCACACCCTCACTACTCTAACATTTAGCCTTAAATTTAAGCCAATTCCTTTAGATTTAGCAGCAATATCTGAGTTATCAAGAGCCAGGAAAGGCTTCCAAATGTAAAACATAGGACTTGTTTTTAGTAAAAATAGCTAACAATCACACAGTTGAATGATGATCATGTGCCAGTCATAAGTTTACATAAGTTAACTCCCAACAATCCTATAAGTAGGTACTGCTATTATCCCCATTTTGTGGAGTTAGAAACTGAGGCAATAAGAAGGTAGAAGGGGCAAAGAAGCTCCCTCTGGCTTCCTTTAGGACAATCCCATTCATGAGGGCTCCCCGCTCCATGAGCTCGTCATCTCCCAAAGGGCCAACCCCTTAATACCATCACTCTGAGGGTTAGGTTTCAACATGGATTGGGGACAGACACAAATATTCAGACTATAGGAAGGTGTCTCCCATGGCATGGTTGGGGTGGCAGGGGTAGTTTCCAAAGACTAAGGCCTGCTAACTCGAGTGCTTACGTGAGTCTCTCCAAGTAACCCAGCCTACTCCCAGCATGCTAGCTGCAGGTTGGTCAGACTTCTTACAATATGGCTCAGCAACCCAAGTGCCAGTATTCCAGAAAACAAGGTGAAACCGTATCACCTTTTATGACAGCCTCAGAAGTCACGTGGCATCACTTCCTCAATACTGTGTGTATTGTCAACATAGTCACCAGCCCACCCAGATGCAAGAAGTGGGATTAGACTACACTTCTTGCTGGGGGGATGGAGAGGAGGTGGCAAGGTGGCATCGTAGAATAGCATTGGGATGGGAGATAGTGTGGCACCATTGGAAATGTGCCATGGGTCCAAGAAATGAGAAATCACAGGATCTACTTGCCTGCTAAGAAAACCAATGGGCTCAATACCAAAAACAAACAGAATCATTCATTAAAATATTTGGGAAAAAGCCAGCTTTCCTATATTCTGACCTCTGTAAGGTTTTTTGTGAAAGCTCATAGAATAGGTAGAACAAGAGTTACAGAAATACAGCAAATGAGGCCCTAAAATATGTACTTCAAGCAATTGCAGACAGAGAAACTGAGAAATCTCAGGCCCCAGTATTGGTAGGAGAGAGCTCTGTAGATGGCCTGGAACATGGTTGTGTGAGAATGACTAGAAAATCAGAAAACGCCACCAGGTCAGAATGACAAAAGATGACAATCTGAACAGGCCCAGGATAGAGGTGTGTTCCTGGCCATGAATTTCACTGATTCTCTAGTAAGGAGTAATTATTACTTAATACAAGAATAACACTCTATTAAATATGTAATTATGCTGACTTCATAAGTATGCTTAAGTTATATTTTTTAGGACTACATGGATTTCTGCAGTTTCTGCCTGCCTGTGATACCTCCCTCTTTCTTCTGGTAACAAACTGGGCTGTCCACTTGGGAATTGTTGATTGGTGAGTTGTCAAATGCAGGGCCCACCCCTCTCCTCCTCTGGGTTCACGATCCAGGCTAGCTTCATACAATGGTATATGCAATGATTAGTTCAGAACTGTGTGTGTGTGTGTGTGTGTGTGTGTGTGTGTGTGTGTGTGTGTGTATGTGTGATGTTTAATGGGGGACCAGAATCCTTTGTTGGAGATTACCATGGTTGCTTGGAGAGAGAATCTTCTTTTTTTGGGAGTGTGTGTGCTAAGGATCACAGGAACCTGGATGTGTTGAGAGACAGAGACTGCAAGAGTAATGACATGACATTGTCTGAACTTTGGGAAACAATTCTGTTTGGAGCCAGAGCTACCCCTTGGACTTTTCAGTTAATCGAATCAATGCATTGTCTTTTTAACCTAGGCTAGTTCCCAATGGGATTCTGTCACTAGTATCCGTATGGTCCTAATTTCCACATTAGTGTATAAGCAACACTCCACAGTGTGGATTCTGCCATTCTCGTTCAAATCGTTTGCCCTCATTGGTTTCTCCTCCTGGTGTAGTGAGACATGGTGCCCTAGACCAGTGTGTTCCTATGTCCTAATGCCTGCATGATTCTGGAGTTCAGCCTCGGTAGAAAGGCAAGTGGCAGTCCTCTCTGAGGGTTCAAGCAACTCGAGAATATGCTCTTGGCCTTCAGAGCTGAGCTGATAGCGTTACAAATGTCCCTTGCATTACTAGCAGGACTTTAGAGGGCTGGGATGATAAAGGGTTATGGGAAATGGTGGCAAGGAAAAAAGACTTGAGAATATCAAGTTCCTTAAAAATGGAAACTGTTTTCTCTAGTGTAGATTTATGCACTCACATTCATCGTCATTATTTTAAAGATGTTTAAATTTTTATGCAATGAGGTCTCAGCCCTGCTGTGAACATGATGTACAGGGTATGAGGCTGACACCTGCCTCGGCCACCTCCCAGGCTGCCTCCCCATCAGTTGGAAGTTCCAGGGCCACCATCGCGATAAAGACCTCTCCTTGCATTTCTGTGAAGCTGCAAAGAAGTGGCTTTTAATAAAAGCTCTTTATTTCTTGCCTTTTCTTTCCTCTGTATCATTAAGTTTCACTGTATTTGCAGAGCCTGGTGCTTGAGGGAGGCATATTTTAGTTCTTATGCTTATCTGCTGACTAATTTTAACAGAGGAATAAAATAATTGATTTATTCTTAAGGTCATGGAGGCCACTCCTAATTATCTGTTATGTTTTTTTCAAAATACATACTTTGAAAAAAATTTGAAAAAGTATTTTCAAAATACTTTTTGAAATTTTTATATGTGCCATATATTTTATATACATAATTTTATACATATAAAATAATAGTTCATATGATTTTTAAAACCACATCATTTTTAAAAAGCTTATAACAAGAAAACCCCTGAGCTTCTTGCTCTAAAATTTCACCTGTTTTACCTAGTTCTTATGGTATTTGTTTTCGTATTTCTACATAATATACCCTATTTCTTATCATTTAAAAATAACTATTTATTTTATTTATTTAATTATTTATTTTGTTTTGAGATGGTGTCTAGCTGTGTCACCCAGGCTGGAGTGCAATGGCGTGATCTCAGTTCACTGCAACCTCTGCCTCCCAGATTCAATCGATTCTCCTGCCTCAGCCTCCCGAGTAGCGTGAACCACCACACCAGCTATTTTTTGTATTTTTAGTAGAGACGGGGTTTCACCATGTCGGTCAGGCTGGTCTTGAATTCCTGACCTCAGTGATTGTCTGTCTTTGCCTCCCAAAGTGCTGGGATTACAGGCATGAGGCACCGCGCCCAGCCCTATTCCTTATCATTTTAAACAGTATCTTTTGACTTCCTATTACAATAGATGAAAATTTGTCTCTGTTACTCTTCCCTTCCCACATGTTTGTCTCCTTTCATCTGACCAATGTAGTATGTCACAAGTTTTTTAACCTTATTATGACTATGTCAATATTGTCCATTGGTGAGCCAAGAAGCGTAATGTAATGTTTCCCTTTTTGTACAACTGTTTGTTCTTCCTGGAGTTCATTGTCTCATTTTGTTCCCATGTTGGGTTTTCTATGTACCCATATTTAATTTTTTTCCCAAGTGTGTCATCAGCTCTACCAGGTACCCAGGATATTATTTTCCAAATGCTCAAGTGCATTAATAAATAATCAACTTTATTCTTCTCCCTGAAGCCCTGCCTTCCAGACCCTTCTGGTTTCCTGTACCAATTGTGCCACTGTCTTCTGTGGACTCCCCTTGTCCATCCTCTGTGCATTATCAAGGTTCTCTGTCTCTCTCTCTTCATTACCTGGGTCTGCCTGGTGTCACACTAAACACAATAGGATGGCTGTGGCCATTTTGGCCAAACATTCTCCCTAACTAGCAACCCCAGTGGAAAGTGACTTCTCGCTTCTTTTTTTTTTTTTTAAGACTGAGTCTTGCTCTGTCACCAAGACTGGAGTGCAGTGGCATGATCTTGGCTCACTGCAACCTCTGCCTCCTGGATTCAACCACGTCCCACTATGTATTAGTCTGTTTCACACTGTTGACAAAGACATACCTGAGACTGGGAAGAAAAAAAGGCTTAATTGAACTTACAGTTCCACATGGCTGGGGAGGCCTCAGAATCATGGAGGGAGGTGAAAGTCACTTCTTACATGGTGGTGGCACGAGGAAAATGAGGAAGACGCAAAAGCGGAAACCCCCAATAAAACCATCAGATCTCATGAGACTTATTCATTACCATGAGAACAGTAAGGGGGAAACTGCCCCCCATGACTCAATTATCTCCCACTCGGTCCCTCCCACAACACAAAGGAATGATGGGAGGAAAATTCAAGATGAGATTTGGGTGGGGACACACAGCCAAACCATATCATTTCGACCTTGGACCCTTCAAATCTCATGTCCTCACATTTCAAAACCAGTCATGCCTTCCCAGCAGTCCCCCAAAGTCTTATTTCAGCATTAACCAAAAAGTCTACAGTCCAAAGTCTTATCCGAGACAAGTCCAGTCCCTTTCATCTATGAGCCTGTAAAATAAAAAACAAGTTAGTTACTTCCTAGATACAATGGGGGGTACAGGTATTGGGTAAATACAGCCATTCCAAATGGGAGAAATTGACCAAAACAAAGGGCTTACAGGGCCTACGAAAAGTCCAAAATCCAGCAGGGCTGTCAATTTTAAAGCTCCAGTATGATCTCTTTTGACTCCATGTCTCACATCCAGGTCACGCTGATGCAAAAGATTGGTTCCCATAGTCTTGGGCAGCTCTGCCCCTGTGGCTTCACAGGGTATAGCCCCCCTCCTGGCTGCTTTCATGGGCTAGCATTGAATGTCTGTTGCATTTCCAGGTGCACTGTGCAAGCTGTTGGTGATCTACCGTTCTGGGGTCTGGAGGACGGTGGCCCTCTTCTCACATCTCCATTAGGTGGTGCCCCAGTAGGGACTCTGTGTGGGGGCTCTGACCCCACATTTCCCATCTGCACTGCCCTAGCCGAGGTTCTCCATGATGGCCCTGCCCCTGCAGCAAACTTTCGCCTGGGCATCCAGGCGTTTGCATATATCTTCTGAAATCTAGGTGGAGCTTTCCAAACTTCAATTCTTGACTTCTGTGCACCTGCAGGCTGAACACCACATGGAGGCTGTCAAGGTTGGGGGCTTGCACCCTCTGGAATCATGGGCCGAGCTGTACCTTGGCCCCTTTTAACAATGGCTGGAGTGGCTGGGACACAGGGCACCAAGTCTCTAGGCTTCCCACAGCATGGGGACCCTGGGCCCAGCCCACTAAACCATTTTTTCCTCCTGGGCTTCTGGGTCTGTGATGGGAGGCGCTGCCATGAAGACCTATGAGATGCCCTGGAGACATTTTCCCCACTGTGTTAGGGATCAACCTTCTGCTACTTCTTACTTATGAAAATTCTGCAGCCAGCTTGAATTTCTGCTCAAAAAATGAGTTTTTCTTTTCTACTGCATCATCAGGCTGCAAATTTTCTGAACTTTTATGGTCTGTTTCCCTTTTAAAATGGAATGCTTTTAACAGCATCCAAGTTGCCTCCTGAATGCTTTTCTGCTTAGAAACTTCTTCTGCCGGATACCCTAAATCATCTCTCTCAAGTTGAAAGTTCCACAGATCTCTAGGGCAGGGGCAAAATGCCACCAGTCTCTTTGCTAAAACATAACAAGAGTCACCTTTGCTCCAGTTCCCAACAAGTTCCTCATCTCCATTTGAGATCACCTCAGCCTGGACCTTATTGTTCATATCACTGTCAGCATTTTTGTCAAAGCCATTCAACAAATCTCTAGGAGGTTCCAAACTTTCACACCTCTTCCTGTCTTCTTCTGAGGCCTCCAAGCTGTTCCAACCTGTGTCTGTTACCCAGTTCCAAAGTCGATTCCACATTTTCGGGTATCTTTTCAGCAATGCCCCATTCTACTGGTACCGACTTACTGTATTAGTCCATTTTCATGCTGCTGATAGAGACTTACCTGAGACTGGGAAGAAAAAGAGGTTTAATTGGACTTACAGTTCCACATGGCTGGGGAGGCCTCAGAATCGTGGAGCTGAAAGGCACTTCTTACATGGTGGTGGCAAGAGAAAAATGAGGAAGATGCAAAAGTGAAAACCCTCGATAAAACCATCAGATCTCGTGAGACTTATTCACTACCACGAGAACAATATGGGGGAAACTGCCCCCATGATTCACATTATCTCCCACTGGTCCCTCCCACAACATGTGGGAATTATGGGAGTACAGTTCAAGATGAGATTTGGGTGGCGACACAGAGCCAAACTATATCACACTAATTTTTGTATTTTTAGTAGGGACGAGGTTTCACCATGTTGGCCAGGCTGGTTTCAAACTCCTGACCTCAAGTGATCCACCCATCTTGGGCTCCCAAAGTGCTGGGATTACAAGCGTGAGCCACCATGCCCAGCCATAACTTCTGTCTTCTAACATCCATATTCTAACCCCAGGGAAGGATCCAATTGGCCCTGTGTGTATCAATGGCCCCTTCTTGATCAGAAGAAATAGGGGTGCTCTGGTGAACCCATGACTGGCATCCCCTGTAAGAAGACATGGAACTAGGGAGAGGTGGGCATTCCCTGAAAGAAAGAGGCTGAGCAGACTCCCCCTGCATGGCCACTTCAGGGCTGGACCAAGAAAAGACAGATAGAGGGGCATTCTCTTGGGAACCAGAGGGCCAGGGTTCTACTCTTGGTTGCACCTACTGAGTTGTTGCATGACCTTAGGAAAATTAGTTGGCCTCTTTGCCTCAGTGTTAATTCCTTTCAAAGGAAGGATCTAGATTCAAGTTTGTAATAGAATTGAAGATTCTAAGGTCCTACCCTCTGTCCAATAAGAGACTATAATATGAAGGCTGCTCTGATTTAGACATAGGCATATGTCACAAAAAAATAATGGAAGTTGTTTTCTTGGAAGCTTGTCCAACTCACAGTAGGCATAGGTCACAAAACAATGATGGAAAATAAAAGTGGAACCAGAAAGTAAATGGTCCAATACAATAGTTAATATTGATTAAATTTTTACTGTGGATGGGCCAGGCATTGTTAAAGGCTTCACTTGAATGAACACATTTTTCATTTTTAAGAACTCATTCCTGTTTTCTTTTCTTTTCTTTTCTCTTTTCTTTCCTTTCCTTTTCTCCCTCCCTCCCTCCCTCTTTTCTCTTTCTTTTTCTTCCTTCCTTTCTTTCTCTTTCTTTCTTTCTTTCTTTCTTCTTTCTTTTCTTTCTTTTTCCTTTCTTTCCTTTCTTTCTTTTCTTTCTCTTTCTTTCTTTCTTTCTTTCTTCCTTCCTTCCTTTCTTTCTTTCCTTCCTTCCTTCCTTCTTTCTTTCTTTTCTTTCTCTCTCTCTCTTTTTTTTTTTTTTGTCTGGCTCTGTTGCCCAGGCTGGAATGCAGTGGTGACATCTTGGCTTACTGCAACCCCTACCTCCCAAGTTCAAGCGATCCTCCAACCTCAGCCTTCTGAGTAGCTGGGACTATAGGCGCATGCCACCATGCCCTGGTAATTTTTGTACTTTTAGTAGAGACAGGGTTTCACCATGTTGGTCATGCTGATCTCAAACTCCTAACGTCAGTAATCTGCCTGTCTTGGCCTCCCAAAGTGCTGGGATTACAGGCATGAGCCTCCAAGCCTGGCCTCTTTCTTGTTTTCTAATTGGTCCATTTCAAAGCATTCTGTTACAACTCTGTACTTTGGTTTCCTCATCTATAAAATGGAGACAATAAACTTATCTGTATCTCAAAGATTAAGTGAGATGATGCATATTAAGCATCGAGAAGTGCCAGGGATATAATAACCATCCAATAAATATTATGATGATTATTATTAGCTATTCTTCTTGTTGGTTTTCTCTATAGTGGCCACTTTAGTGAGGAAGCTTTCTCTCTCTGCTCAGTTACTCCTTCTCTATCTATCTTCTCTCATCCAAAAATGTGTTGCAATTTTTTTTCCTACTAGTGTTTCTTCTTTGACTTTCCATGTCCTTCTTTTTTAATTGCTTTGGTCATCTAGGGTAGAAAAGGTAATTAATGCACTCAATGCACTGTTAAGCATTTTCGACCAGTTTTTAGTGTTTGGTAATTACACATTTTCCTAATCTTGTTTTATTTAACTTATGACGTTACTAAAAGGCTCACAGTTCATTGTGTGAGCTTTTTCTTCCTCTTCAGTAATTTTGAATAATCACATATAATCTCCAGCATGGTGTCTGGAACATAGGAAAGGCTGAATGAATATTTGTTCTGCACCTCCCTACCTTTATCTTTATCTTCTTAATACATCTTATGATTTTAATGCATCTTATGATCATCTTATGATCTTAATACATCTCAGGATTTCTGGCTCTAGGTAGCCCCTAAATAAGCTTCATTCTGAACTGGGCAACGTGATGGAAGCAGTGCATCTCCTCTTAACCCCCCAGAAAGGCACTAGGAAACAGGTAGCATTTCACAAGGGTTTAAACTAAGTTTGTCCAACTCATGGGCCACAATGGCTTGGAATGCGGCCTAACACAAATTCATAAACTTTCTTAAACATTATGAGATTTTTTTTTTACAATTTTGTTTTTAGCTTATGAGCTATCGTTAGTGTTAGTATATTTTATGTGTGGCCCAAGACAATTCTTCTTCTCCCAATGTGGCCCAGGGAAGCCAAAAGTTTGGACACCCCTGGTTTAAGCCATGGGGCAGAGACCACTGGTGGGGCTGTGTGTAAGGGCATTCTGTCATATGGTGCAGCATTAAACCATAGCTGAAATTAGGAGGTTGCTGAGTGAACCAAAAGACTCTTTGTTAGTGCATTATCCTAGAAAGAGTAGGTCACATCATGACCTGATAATGTCAACAATGAGTTTCCCAGGGATCTTGTCATTGACTCACTCATTCATTCAATCAGCAAATATTTATTGAGTGACTGCAACGTGCCAGGAGCTGGACAGTCAGCAAGACAGATGAAGTCTGTGCATTCCATGGTATAGGGTAAAAAAGCTTTGCCTGACATGGGGAATTTTATTCAGTATCATGTAAATGTTATATCAACCCAACAGCTCTTCCTAACTCCCTTCTTTATTGCCAGCTTCTGCCCCCCACCACCATGGAGCCTGAAAAAGCTAAATGCTGCTTTTTCATCTTCCCTTGCAGCCAGAATAGTCACATGATACCATTTTGTGTAACGTTACTTTAATCAGTTGTCTGCTGAGGGCTTTTGGGGAGGAATTTGCTGTATCTGATGGAAGGATGCATGTAGCCAATGCTGACTCTTCCCCTTCTTCCTTCCCTGGCTTCAACAGCCATCATGTTGGAAGGACCAAGAGTCACAGGGTTGAAAAGCAGGAGCAACACCAGAATGCCTGCCTCTTGACTTTCTGTGACCTGAAACCCGTATTTGCTTATCCACCTTAATTTAGGTTTGTTGTTAGTCATAGCTGAAAATGAGCTGGGTGTGGTGGCTCACACCTATAATTCCGGCATTTTGGGAGGCCCAGGCAAGTGGATCACTTGAGCTCAGGAGTCTGAAACCAGCCTGGGCAACATAGTGGGATTCCCATCTCTACAAAAAATACAAAAATTAGATGGGTATGGTGGTGCACACGTGTAGTCCCTGCTACTTGGAAGGCTGAGGCAGGAGGATCGCTTGAGCCTAAGAGGTTGAGGCTGCAGCGAGCGGAGATTGCACCATTGCACTCCAGCCTGGGCAACAGAGCCAGACCCTGTCTCGAAAAATAAAAATAAAAAGTCATAGCTGAAAACATTATTAACTGACACAAGATAGCAACCAAAATAAACTCTTTCACTCTTCCTTCTTAAAATGAAACTTCAAAAGTATTCTGAAATTGAATATTTTCTAAAAATATAAATTGCCATTGACTTGTCATTTACTTAATATTTTTGGCAGAGCAATAAACTTCTCTCACCTAGAGGTCATTATAGAGAAGAAAGCCAGTCTGGCAGCAATTAACAAAACATCCTTTAAAGTTCTTCAAAATAGGAATATTCAACCTCAGATGCCAAAATAGGGCTTTGACAACTTTGAGAATTGACTATGGCTGCTGTCTTGAGCAAAGGTATAGGGATGCTAACTCTAACATAAAGGTTGAAAAAGAGGAAGATCCTATAAGCATCTCAGTAAAAGGAAGCACAAATCCAGTGGAGACACAGACATCATAAACAACCCCCAAGTCCATGAGGCTTGCTGAAAAACCATGCCTAATTTCCTGTTGGAGACTCAGCCCAGAAGGTCATAGAAATTTGAAATGCAGTGATGGCTGATACAATGAGAAATCCTAGTAGTATAGAATAGGCCTTAGCAAACTATGGCTAGAGGACAAAATGGGGCCTGGCATCTGCCCTCGTATGGCTCATGAGCTAAGAATTGTTTTTACTTTTATAAATGGTTGAAAAGTAATCACAAGAAGAATAATATCTGATGACATGTGAACATTATATAAGATTAGAATTAAGCTGGGCACAGTGACTTATGCCTATAATCCCAGCTACTACAGAGGCTGAGGCATGAAGACTGCTTGAGCCCAGGAGTTTGAGGGTGCAGCGAGCTATGATCACACCACTGCACTCCAGCCTAGGCAACAAAGCAAGACCTTGTCTCAAAAAAAAATTAATTTCAATATTCCTAAGTAAAGTTTTATTGGAGCACAGCCATGTTCATTCATTTACAAATTATCTACAACTACTTTTGTGCCACAATAACAGCGAAGTTGACTGGTTGTTACAGAGAGTATATGGCCTGCAAAGCCTCAAATACTTACAATCTGGCCATTTACAGAAAGTTTGCCAACACCATTATAGCATTTAGGGGCTGAACAAAGACCCACCTCACAAGGTACAATAGTGTATCAAATCTTAACTATTACTCGGTGAAAAGGGTCAAACCAGAGGAGGCAGGATTCTCTACAACACAGCAAAGTTCCCACAGTTTCTTAGGGGACAATGCATTGAAATAACATTTAAAAATTAAGCCAGTAGTAAATAATTTGGGAAAGTTTGGAAAATGCTGAAAAGTATGCAGAAGAAAGTAAAAATAGCGTTTTACCCCATTACCCATAGATAATAATTAATATTTGGGGGCTTATTCTTCTAAGTTTTTTGTACAGAAATATTTTTGTATGAAATTTGTCTGCTCACACTATATTAGCATTATGTCAGTTGCAACTGAGAGAGTAATACTGCTGCAGGTATGGCTAAATCCAGGAGCTCAAACAATGTACCAGGGCCTTTTCCCCATCTCTTGTTTCTATTTCCTCCATGCACATTTCCTCATCAGGCAGACTCTTTTCCTCATAATGACCAAAGGCTGCAGAAACGGAAGAAAATAGCATTTCTCCTTAAAAGGAAACAAACAAAACATCTTTCCAATGTGTCTCAGTCTGTTCAGGCTGCTATAACAAAATACCTCAGATGGGGCAATTTATAAATAATAGGAAAATATCTTTCACAGTTCTGGAGGCTGGGAAGTCCAAGATCAAGGTGCTAGTAGATTTGTGTCCAGTGAAGGCCCACTCGCTGCTTCATAGATAGAGCCTTGTTGCTGTGGCCTCATGCGGCAAAAAGGGCTGAAGGGACTAGGCCACTCTCTTCAATCGCTTAAAGGCTGAGTCCCACTCATGAGGGCAGAGCGCTTATGACCTAATCACTTCCCAAATACCCTACCCTTTAATACTATTGCATTGGAGATGAAGTTTCAACATATGAATTACGGGAGCGATGACACCAACGTTCAGACCATAGCACAGTGTTATTCAATATTTTTGAGACTATGAGTTTTCATTGTTGCTTGCTACTTAGTCATTTAAATGCACCACAAGTTTTTAAAGCAACCTGTTTGAGAAAATGTTCATCTCAGAATCGTAATCGTTGGATTAGATGGAGTCTGAGAAATCATCCAGGACATTCTATTCTTTTTACAGATAAAGAAATGAAGGCCCCCATAGGATAAGTGATTTTCCACTGTCATTCAAGTAGTTGATGGTGGAGGGCCAGAACTAATCATTTCCAAGATTTACTCTCCTCAGCCAGCTGTCTTTCACAGATCAAACCTGAAGCAAAATTTTAGACTAGAAAAGCAGTCAACTAATGAAGAGTGCCAGGCCCTGGGATCCTCAAAAATAAATGAGTCTAACTGGGTGCAGTGGGTCACGTCTCTAATCTTAGTGACTCTGGAGGCTGAGGCAGGAGGATCTCTTGAGGCCAGAAGTTTAAGACCAGTCTGGGTAACATAGTGAGACTCAGTCACTACAAAAAATAAACAAACAGGCCGGGCGCAGTGGCTCATGCCTGTAATCCCAGCACTTTGGGAGGCCGAGGCGGGCAGATTACGAGGTCAAGAGATCGAGACCATCCTGGCTAACATGGTGAAACCCTGTCTCTACTAAAAATACAAAAATTAGCCGGGTGTGCTGGTGGGCACCTGTAGTCCCAGTTACTTGGGAGGCTGAGGCAGGAGAATGGCGTGAACCCGGAAGGCGGAGCTTGCAGTGAGCCGAGATCGCACCACTGCACTCCAGCCTGGGGGACAGAGTGAGACTCCATCTCAAAACAAACAAACAAACAAACAAACAACAACAAAAAAACCAATAGACAACTCAGAGAAAAAAGAGCAATCTGGTTTTCTTTCCCACTCTTGGCTTTATTTTTAAAAATGGGTGGGGTGGGGGTGGCAAAGCCAGAAAGACTGCTGCTTGTTCTGCTTTGACAAAAACATAAGAAATTTGTTTTGTTGGTTAATTGGAGCTGCAAGCCCAATAAAGTAACCAAAAGGTTTTAGAGATTGTACCTCTCCATGTGTTTTTACTTAGTTGTCAGATTATTTGGCAAAATTGTCTTTTCATTTGTACATTTCATTTGGCAAGGGTCCTGCTGTCCCTGAAATCTTAACAAGCTTACCAAGCATGAAAGAGGAAGTGTCATCCTTCAGAAGGCGAATTTGTTGACAAGGATGTCTGTGTACCGAGTCCCCTTGTACAGGAAGCCAAGGAATATATTTGCAGACTCAAGAGCACGGTGAGGAGGAGGAAAGCGGGCAGTGGGACCCTGAAGAGACCTCATTCCTGTACTCAGCACGCACTCATTGAATGGCTACCAAGCATTGTGCAGGACACCCAGGGAGGCTGAGATCTTTGTCCTTACCCTCTAGGAGCTCACAGTCAAGCATGGAGTATTTTTGTTTTTAATTTTAATTTTTTTTGAGACAGAGTCTCAGCCTGTCACCCAGGCTGGAGTGCAGTGGTACAATCTCGGCTCACTGCAACATCCACCTCCCAGGTTAAAGCAATTCTCACACCTCAGCCTCCCAAGTAGCTGGGATTACAGGCACCCGCCACCACGCCCAGCTAATTTCTGTATTTTTAGTAGAGATGCAGTTTCACCATGTTGGCCAGGCTGGTCTCAAACTCCTGACCTCATGTGGTCAGCCCGCCTCGGCCTCCCCAAGTGCTGGGATTACAGGCATGAGCCACCGTGCCCGGCCAAGAATTTGAACAAGTTATGTCTCAGAGTACTAAGTGCAGAGTACTAGGTGCAGTGAGAATAGTAGGCAGAACTGGGAGGGCGGAGAAGCCAGCTTGTGAACTCCAGCTTGTCTTGGGTGGTCCAGAATTGCCTCCCCAAGGAAAGCAGGTTGAGGAAGGACCAATGGGAGCCAGCCAGGTAAAGGGAGAGAAAAGCACAGCCCAGGCAGTGCAAACACAAGGTCAAAGGTCAGAGATGGTGAGTGAGCACAGCTCTATGCAAACTGCAGGCTGGACAGGTGTCAAGAATGTGAGAAGGAGCGAAGCCATCTAATTTGCTAAAATTATTTTTGAAAAATTAAGGAAATGCTAAGTTCTGGTCTGGACCTACTTAAAATCATGAAGTTCTTTTCCACACACAACACCCCCACATCTTTCAGTTCCCTTTATGGCTCTAAGCTGACCTCCTCAATCTCTCTGGCAGCTCCTAAGCCCTCCTGGCACTCCTCCAGTCAACATCTGCTCTTAGAAAGTACCAAGGTCGGGTGGCACTGAGGTGTGAATGACTGAGAGGACAGTGTTGTAATTTAGTTGACTAAGATTATGGTACACATTCAAAACACATTTTACAGTTATTTTATTATTAATAAAATTCAAAAGACATTTATTTATTTTTATTTGTTTGTTTGTTTGAGAGAGAGTCTCCCTCTGTCGCCCAGGCTGGAGTACCAGATCATATGGTTATTCTACATTTAGCTTTTTAAGGAGCCACTATACTGTTTTTCACAGTGGAAAACATTCTCAATCTATGAGTGAGGGTTCCAGTTTGTCCACATCCTCTCTAACACTTGTCATTTTCTTTTTTGTTGTTGTTTTTTGTTTTTATAGTAGCCATTCTAAGGGGTGTGAAGTGGTATCTCATTGTGGTTTTAACTTGCATTTCTTTAATGATTAGAGGTGTTGAACATCTTTTTATGTGCTCATTATCCATTTACATAATTTCTTTAGAAAAATGTCTTAATTTTTTATTATTATTTTTATTTTTAGAGACAAAGTCTTACTCTATTGCCCAGACCAGAGTGCAGTGGCATGATCATAGCTCACTGCAGCCTCAAACTCCTGGGCTCAAGTAATCCTTCTGCCTCAGCCTTCTGAGTAGCTAGTACTACAGGTGCCTGCCACCATGCCTAGTTAAGGTTTTTTAGTTTCCGTAGAGACAGGGTCTTGCTATGTTGACCAGGCTGCTGGCTAGTTTTTTAATTTTTGTTTAGGGTTAGGGCCTGGCTATATTGCCCAAGCTGGTCTCAAACTCTTGGCTTCAAGTGATCCTCCTATCTGAGCTTTCCAAGTATCTAGGACTACAGATGCATGTCACCGTGCCTGGATAACTTTAATTTTTTTTTTTTTTTTTTTTTTAGAGATAGGGTCTGATTGTATCACCCAAGCTGACCTCGAACCCCTGGACTCAAGTGATCCTCCTGTGTCAGACTTCTGAGTAGCTGGGATTACAGGTTTGAGCCACCTTGCGCAGCTATGCAGGTTATTTGACCATCCATTATCCTTAAAACATTATGCCATCATTGTTGATATCCATAAAAGTTAGAATTTGAGAAATTCTTCTTTCCGCTTCCTTCTTGCATTGTATCTGAGCATACATTGCTTCTTATTCACACGAAGCCCCTGAATAACTACAAAAACTTTAATACCAAAATCAGTCAGTGTCAACTTTTCTAATAGAGGACAGTATATAGACGTCAATAGGTGCCAATGACAGCACTTAACTGAGCACTTACAGAGGGTCAGCCTCTACATGTAGTCATCGAATCAACTCTACAAGCCCCATTTTAGGTAAGTACTATTATTATTCCTAATATATAAGTAAGGACATGGAAGCAAAAAGGGTTTAAAGTATCTTGCTCCAGGTCATCCAGCTAATAAATGACATTCTATGATTCGAACCCAGCTTCCAGGGCCATTTGGAAACCAACCCCTAAGAAAAATCACCTCCCAGAAGCTCAGTGATTTTTTTGTTTTTCTTTTTCTGAGACAGGGTCTCACTCTGTTGCCCAGACTGGAGTGCAGTGGCACAATCTTGGCTCACTGCAACCTCTGCCTCCCAGGTTCAAGCAATTCTTGTGCTTCTGCCTCCAGAACAGCTGGGATTCACCATGCTGGCCAGGCTGGTCTTGAATTCCTGACTTCAGGTGATCCGCCCACCTTGGCCTCCCAAACTGCTGGGATTATAGGCGTGAACCATCATGCCCAGCTAGAACCCAGCGATTTTTGAAAGGCCACGTATTGAGAGGTGACAACATGCTGGCAGCCTTCCCTCGCTCTCAGCGCCTCCTCGGCCTTGGCACCCACTCTGGCCGCGTTTGAAGAGCCCTTCAGCCCGCTGCTGCACTGTGGGAGCCCCCCTCTGGGCTGGCAGAGGCAGGAGCCTACTCCCTCTGCTCACGGGAGGTGTGGAGGGAGAGGCGCGGGTGGGAACTGGGGCTGCACGCTAGTTCCGGGTGGATGGGGGCTCAGCGGCCCCACACTCGGAGTGGCCGGCCCAGGCAGTGAGGGGCTTAGTACCAGCAACTGCAGAGGGTGCGCAGGGTCCCCCAGCACTGTGGGCCACCCGCGCCATGCTTGAATTCCTGCGGGACCTCAGCCGCCTACCCACTGGGGCAGGGCTTGGGACTGCAGCCCGCCATGCCCAAGCCCCACCCCACACATGGGCTTCCAAGTGGCCGGAGCCTCCCACAAGGGGCACCGTCCCCTCTCTGAGGCGCCGGGTCCCATCAACCGCTCAAGGGCTGAGGAGTGACGGTGTGCTGCGCAGGACTGGCAGGCAGCTCTGCCCACGGCCAGGCCCAGGATCCACTAGGGAAGCCAGCTAGGCTCCTCAGTCTGGTGGAGACTTGGAGAACTTTTATGTCTAGCTGGAGGATTGTCTGTGCACCAATCAGCACTCTGTGTCTAGCTCAGGGATTGTAAATGCACCAATCAGCACTCTGTGTCTAGCTCAAGGTTTGTAACCGCACCAATCAGTGTTCTGTGTCTAGCTAATCAAGTGGGGACTTGGAGAACTTTTGGGTCTAGCTAAAGGATTCTAAACGCACCAATCAGCACCCTGTGTCTAGCTCAAGGTTTGTAAACACACCAATCAGTGCTCTGTGTTTAGTTAACCTAGTGGGGTCGTGGTGAACTTTTACCTCTAGCTAGAGGATTGTAAATACACCAATCAGCACTCTGTGTCTAGCTCAGGGATTGTAAATGCACCAATTAGCACCCTGTCAAAATGGACCAATCAGCTCTCTGTGAAACGGACCAATCAGTGCTCTATAAAATGGACCAATCGGCAGGATGTGGGTGGGGTCCGATAAGCGAATAAAAGCAGGCTGCCTGAGTGGTAGTGGCAACCTGCTCCAGCGGTATTCAACGGTGTGGAAGCTTTGTTCTTTTGCTTTTTGCAATAAATCTTGCTGCTGCTCACTCTTTAGGCCCGCACTGCTTTTATGAGCTGTAATAGTCACTGTGAAGGTCTGCAGCCTTATTCCTGAGGCCAGTGAGACCAGGAACCCGCCGGAAGAAATGGACAACTCTGGACGCACAGCCTTAAGAGCTGTAACAGTCACTGCAAAGGTCTGCAGCTTCACTCCTGAAGCCAGCGAGACTACGAACCCACCAGAAGAAAGAAACTGTGAACACATCAAACATCAGAAGGAACAAATTCCAGACACACCATCTTTAAGAACTGTTAACAGTCACCTCAAGGGTCTGTGGCTTCATTCTTGAAGTCAGTGAGACGAAGAACCCGCCAATTCCGGACACAGTATGCTCTTTTTCTTGGACGAGCAGAGGCTATAGAAGTGTGGACCACCCTGCTACATGCCAGTCCAGGGCATGGGTGAGATGCCACACTTCCAGCATCCCAGTGTGAAGGTGAACAAATGCTACAAGTGGTGTGAGGCCAAGATAAGTTGACATTTCACAGGCAACGCTAAGAAATCAAATAGGACAGGGCTGGAATGGTGAGGGGCAAGGTGTGAAGCCTAAACAGGGAGAAACAGGAGACCCCTGAAGAAGGGGCCGGCACAGAAGTAGCGCAAAGAGCCCTGAAGCTTCCAGTGGGCCCTGGCAGGGGCTTCTGTCTATCCCCACACTGGGACCTTCAGACTGCCACTAAACTACTTTAAAAAATGGTTAAAATGGGCCAGGCATGGTGGCTCATGCCTGTAATCCCAGCAGTTTGGGAGGCTGAGGTGGGCCGATCACTTGAGGTCAGGAGCTCGAGACCAGCCTGGCCAACATGGTGAAACCCTGCCTCTACTAAAAATACAAAAATTAGCTTGGCATGATGGTAGACGCCTGTAATTCCGGCTGCTCTGGAGGCTGAGACAGGAGAACCGCTTGAACCTGGGGTGGAGGTTGCAGTGAGCTGAGATAGTGCCACTGTACTCTAGCCTGGGTGACAGAGCAAGACTCTGTCCCTCCGCCCAAAAAAAAATACATTTTGCAATGTGAACCTGGAAAGGCTTTGAATGTTCACATTCCATTTTCAGAGTTCAAATAGTCAAGAAAACCTCATAAAAACAAAAACTCCAATTAAATATTTGCTGGGAACTACTGGCCAGTTTTTCTTTCTTCTGATTTGGGTCATACCACAACCCTCATGCAACTAGCTGGAGTAACCATTACGCTGAGCTTTCCAGAGTCACGATCAGGTGGCTTTTGGGCACAATGCTAGGCACTGTCTGTTTCTGGCAGTTCTAAGGTGGATGTTTTGGCGAGTGTGATGATTTGTGTCCACGTTTCAGCTGAGACTGTTGCTGCAGAGGTCTCTGTTCAGCATGACTTTTAGCTGGCATCACACCACACTCTCAATTTACCCATTCATAAATATTTAAGCTCTGAGCTAGGTTCTAGGGATTCTAGGTCAGAGTTCCTGCCCTCAAAGAGCTCATGATCTAGGTATTTTTAAAAAATCAATAACTTCGTAATTGTGCAGACATGTAATCACTCATGGTTAGACCAGAAAGCCAATTAGAAATCTCCATGTATATACGTCTTTATATTTATATGATGCTTATGTGCCAAGTATTGTAAGAGTTTTGCACATATTTAGTAATTTAACCCCCATAAAAATCCTATGGGGTAGATACTCTTAGGCGCTCCATTTTACAAAGAAGGAAACAGGCACAAAAAGGTTCACTAACTTATGTAAGACCATACGGCTTGTATGAAGGCACACCAGGCAGTCTGGCTCCAAGGTTTGGTCATTAAGTACCACACTAAGAGGCGCCTCATTCAGCTTTTGGAGTAACAACGAACATTACAGGCAACCAAAATCCTAAATGTGAATTAATTGACAGGATTTTAGGCCAAGTACAAACAGCTGTGTTCATAAATATTATCTTGTGGGAGGAGGGAAGGGGAACTGGCTAATTTGTTTTGTGGTTAAAGGACTAAGTAAATTTTGTTTTATTATACCACAAGAAATTAGTCCTGGTATTTTCAGTTTCTAGAATAGACAATTTGTACTTGTCACTGCTCATATGCTTGTTTAGGTTAATTAGGCGCAACAATTTTAAGTCATTTATTTTGTATGAGTAACGTGGCTCTATACACGCAAGCGATGGTTTATGGTTGTAGAAAACTACCCCTCAATGTTAAAAATCTGATTTAGATAAAAGGGATTATTTTCTAAACATGCAGTAGAGTTTGGGAACATTTTTATTATCTTCTGTGAATCATGCATTGAAGAATGGTTGGGCGGTTGAGGGTTCAGACTTAGGTTCAAACTACGCACTAGCACTTCCTGAACCTCAGTTTCCTGGTCTGTAAATTGGAGAAAATAACAGTGCCTACCTCATGGGCAAGTGAGGATTAAATGAAGCAATGCATGTAAAAGCCACGTATCAAAGCATGTGGCTAGATGCCAGCTGTCAGTAAATGCTTGGCATTAAGTTAACTGTTGTTGCTGGGATAAAGAATCTCACTGGAGTGGCCAAAGACCTGTGTTCTGAGACTAGGAAAAGGGAGGAAAGCGATCCAATTACTTGTGGACATTGCTCTCAGGCTACTGAAGCCACACAAAATTCCAGGCTGTTTCTCACATCTTTAGTTATGGAACTTCTCTTTCAAAAGATGCCAAAACATTTCCCATGCAGTCAGTTTGTCTCTGGAACTGTGTATATTGGAGAAAGAGGAAGTGTTCAACAGGATTTTCATTTTCTTCCTTTTTCTTCTGGAAAAGGCCCATCTGACCGGCAGAGTGGGGGGAGAACCTTGTTGTGAGCGCCTTTTCATTTTTTGGGCTGTTTATTCTACTGTTAACTACTCCCACATTTTTTTCCTTTGGATAAATCATTCTATAAGAGGACAGTTTTGTCAATAATGCACACATTCGCGCTCCCAAAGTACACTGTGAGTTCTAAGTAAGCGTAACCCCGTTCTGCTGACCCAGGGGGGGAGAAAGATTAGAAAATCTCCCCAGTCAGGTGAACAGGCCCTGGGCCGACAGCTGCATCTGGACTCCAGGCTCGCCCACCCCTGCAGTGACAGAGCAGGATCGCGCAGCAACCTGCCCGCGGGGGGAAACCGCACTGGCTCCTCGCCCTCATCAGCCGGCCCTCCGGCAATGTGCTTCCCAATCAACAAGCCTTCCATGAAAAGTGCCATGGAGGTCGCCGGATCCGCCCAAGTGGAATTCCCAAGATGTTTCCCGGGGAGCAGCCTCGGGAACGCGCCTTGACCCCAGGAGTAGCTACCCGCTCCGCCGCCGAGCCTCGGACGCCTCCGCACTTCTCCGGCCAGCGTGCGAAGACCCCGCCCCTCTAGGCCCCGCTCCTCCCCTCCCCGGCCTCTGATTGGCTGCCCGGCGCGTCAGTCGGTGCCCATCCCCGCCTTGCGCCTCCCCCGCCGTCCCCAGCCCGCCGCAGGGAAGCGAGCCCGGGCGCCGGCGGGCGGCCGTCGCGTCTGACAGACCATTGCAGACCACGGGCCGAGGCCCAGCGCCCGTCCGCAGCGCTGCCGGCATGGCGGCGCCAAGGAGCCCCACGCGGGCAAGGGAGCGGGAGCGGTCTCGCGCTCCTGCCGCAGGTGAGCCTGGGGCGGGGCGGGGCGGAGCGGGACGGGGGGCGCGGGCGGGGACCGCCAGGGCGGGCGGGGTCGCAGGCAGCCAGGGACTTGTCCTCCTCGGCGGCCACCGGCGCTGCCTGGTGGGGGCTGGGAATCCTGGAGCCCGGGAGCTGGAGCGCGCCCCTGAGCCGGGCGGGAGTGGGGCGGGGCTGCACCCCCACTCGGGGGTCGAGCCCCTGTCGGGGACGGGGTAGTATTTGAATAACGGAGGCCAAGCTGCTTATGTCGCCTGCCCGGGCAGGAAACGCAGGTTCTTGGAAGAAAGCCGGTTTTTGGGGTCCGGGTCCCCTCAGAGCCGCGCGGGGAGCCCAGGCAGCGGCGGAGGTCGCGCCCTGCGCCTGGGAGCGGGCCCGGGGCGCGTGGACCCGCGGGGCCCCGTATCCTCTCTGGGAGCTCGACTCACTGACGGAGGGAGTTGGGTTTCGCGCCCTGCTGGCAGAGGATGTGGCGCACACCTTCGCGGCAGTCGAGACTTGCTAACAACAGAATACTCTGGCTAAAAAAAAATTCACCCAGACGGGGCCGGGCACGGTGGTTCACGCCTGTAATCCCAACACTATGGGAAGCCGAGGCTGGCGGATCACGAGAGGTCAGGAGTTCGAGACCAGCCTAGCCAGCATAGCGAAACCCTGGCCAGCATAGTGAAACCCTGTCTCTACTAAAAATACAAAAAATTAGCCGGGCATAGTGGCGAGTAGCTGTAGTCCCAGCTACTTGGGAGGCTGAGGCCAGAGAATTGCTTGAACCCGGCGGGCGGAGGTTGCAGTGAGCGGAGACTGCACCACTGCACTCTCAGCCAGGGCGACAGAGCAAGGCTCCGTCCAAAAAAAAAAAAAAATCACCCAACAAGGGCAGCAGCACAGCCTGGGAGTTCAGGCGCTCGGTCTCGATGTCTCCACCCGCTGGCTCGGTAGCGGGGTCCTCTCCCCCTCTGAAGTCCACAAAGGATGTCTTCCTAACCAGCCCCGAGAAAGATGAGCATAGCTGCTGCTTGGTTTTGAAGGGGCACATTCCTGTGTCTGTATTTGTCTGGAGCCCGCTAGTGAATTTTGGGAGGATGCCGGTTCCCAAACACAGAGTTTGGGCTGCAGAAACTGCAGTGATTATGGCAAATTGGCAGGTGCGGGGATTGCCTATGAATTGCTGTTTTTGGTCCCAGCATGAGCTTTTAATTCACACAGCAAACTGTTGGGTGCAGTGGAAACAGCACCTTTCTGGGAGTCAAGAGGACATCATTCTGACGTGTTCTCATCCATAAAATGAGAGCCTCCGGTTAGCGGATCCAGGCAGCCCCTCCCAGTGGAGAAGAACTCTGTCCTACCTCCCACTCTCAAAAGTTTGGAGAATGAACTCATTTTTTTCAACCTTTCTGCACCTTGGGTTATTATAAAATTAGCCACATATTTCCTATGGGTGTATTCATTTGAACTTTTTATTATGTTATTTTCTTTTCTCCTCCCTGCCTTAGTTTGGCAGAGAAACAAAAATTGGAAATGGAGGCAGGAGCACAGCTGGAAAGGCTGGTTTGGGAGGCAGAAAGGTGCCTACTTCAGGGTTAACATCATCACCTGGAATTTTTCCTTTCTTTGCACCAAATTCAATGCATGCCAGCGCTGCGAGCCCAGGGAGAGATTCTTTCCTCTGCTGCAATTGTGGGATCTGCAGTTGGTGTGCAGCAGAGGAAGAATGTGATTCAAGGATCAGATTATGGAAAACTTTTTTCTCCAAAACATAACTTCTGATGACTTACAAGCATAGTTTCTCTTCTTTGCCCAGTGGTGTTTGGCAAAACAAAAATAAAACCAGTTTTAAAATCAGTTGTCAAAGCTAGTATAGGGACAACTTTTTTAGCTTTTGAAATAACATCAAGTAACACTTGACAATAAAACCAGACAACAGAAGAAAACCCACAGAAGAGGTTTTTTTTGTTTGATTTTTACTATTTCTTTTTTAAAGTGTTAGGGTATGTTAGGATATTGAGAATCATGGACTAAGCATCTCTGCATAATATTATCAGAAAGATTGTCTGAATCAGAATGTTAGAGGCATCGAAGAAGCATTGGAAGATCACTTAGTGGAGTACCCAGAGAAGACGCTGTCATCTATTAGGAAGGCAGGGAGAGGTGGTCATAGAGTGAAATAAGCTCACAGTCGCCAGCACACCTTAGGCAGACCACTGTGTTTTTTGGGAGAATGTGTGCACCCCACACTCTTCCTTGCTCTTCCCACATCTGGCCAGACTCGGGCCATTAACTGTCTTGATTGGCTTAGCTCTGCTGTGGTTCTCTCCACTACTGTCCATCTGTTCAGTGGTAACATTCACATTTCAACCATGATTTCTGGAACCACAGGACTCATTGGAGGTTCTTAGGGGCTGGTGTTGGGGGAATAGGAATGCGCAGTGTGGAACGGCGGACCCACTCCAGCTATACTTGGAGTTGCTCTGCTTTTTTGTTTCTGTATACTTTTAGGTTTGTTTTGTTGTTTTTTGCTGTTCTAGGTAAGGTTTTGTTTGGAGGAAAGAGTTTACTGCCAAATCAAAAATTTAAAAATAATGGTAATGGCTAATGTTTTTTGGTGCTTCTTGTGTCTTAGTTCATTTATTACATGGAAAATGCTTAGAACTGGTTGGTTGTGGTTCTGAGTAAGCACTCAAATGTTAGCTGCCACTACTATTATTAATATTACCTTCTACTATGAAGTAGCTGTTATTTTTTAACCTTATTTTAAGAAACCAAGTCACACACAAACTTGTACAAGGTTACCCACCTCCTATGTAGATGTGTCTGCTAAATGAAAGGTAAATTCCTCGATATCCTGGATTTTGTTAATCCAAAGCCATTCAAGCAGGCACAACTGTATGTATGAAGCAGATGTTTCTGAGCCACCATAAGCAGGCTTTGGCGTGTTCCCATGGGCAGTGGCAGGTAATCACTAGGCAGGCAGGTGAATTTACCTGGTGGAACTTCTGTGTTCAAAAGGAGAGTAGGCAGATGGAACCGTTAATAACCCAGTGATTGGTCGGGTGGCAAGAGGAGTGATGAGAAGTGTGGGCGCAAGCATTCCCTCCACATGGACTGCCGAAAGTGTGCTGAGAATTGTGACCTTATTCTAGAACAAGTGCCTTCAAGGTCTTTACTCTCGAGGAGGAGAAGGAGGAGTAGAGGGGACGCTGGTGGTAGAAAGTGTGTGCCAAGGAAAAGAGGCCTGAGAGCTGCTAGTTACAACTAGTTGTAACTGTCGAGAGAAATATTTCCCTTCTTTAAAAAATAGTTTGAGGGCTATGGGGGAAAAAAGCATTGCAGTTAAAGGCACCCACAATAGAATGCTTAAAACCAAATGGTCCATAGTTGATTTTGTTGTCGTTGTTTTGCCACCCATTTGCCCTATTATACTTCTACTCTGACATTTCTATGAGATGAATAAATATCAAATAGAATGTAACTTTTTTGGTACCAAGTATTTTATCTCAGTAGAAAGTCTTGACTGGGTATAATTATTAACTTGAAAATGACCTTTTCTCTGGCTCGGGTCTCAAGGTAGACTTAGCTTCATCTGGGAGGCCTTGGCTGCCTCCCTGGCCTGGAATGGTGTGCTCTTCTATGTGCCTGTAGCACCCAGTGCTTGTCCCTGTCACAAAAACAGTTGGCATTTGGATTTTCTTTAGGGTGCTAAATGTGGAGACACTGACCATAGATAGTGTTATATAACCTTTACCATCACCACTCTGTGACGCTCACAATGGCTACAGAATTTGCTCAAGGCTTCCGCTAGTAAGTGGTGGCCAGGGTAAGCCCTGGCATGGGACTCCATTCATAACAGATTCTTAACAATCTATCTGCTTCTGTCACTTGAAACAGAGTTCTAGCTTCTACCTGAGAGCTCTCCATGGTTTCCAAGGTTACCTTATTACATTTAAGCTGTTCTGAATTAAGGTTGGGTTAACATTTGTATACTGTTGTTATTGTTTGAGACAACTCTTGCAGGTCTGGGTACAGCAGGAGAGAGATTATGAAAAAGTTTTTATTACTGGGCTAAAACTTCCTAGCTTAGTGGTTCCCCATACGTGGCTATTAAAGTCTCTACTTAATTTTTAGAGGAATTATTGGATTAGCATGTTTTGTTAGTAAATCCTTCCGTTCTCTCCTGTGCATGTGAGTCCTCTGGTACATGTTCAGCTACTTGGTAAGACAATCTGTTTTCAAAATGAGGTTGCATACACATTTATCTGATTTGTAATTAATTTAGTGGAAGAACATTTAAATGGTACTTCTAAATAAATCAACAGAAAGTTTTTGTATATGTTCTCATTTTTCCAATAACCTTTTATGCTAGTAATAGTCCATTTTTCTACTTTCCCATTTAATTGGAGCCAGAATAGACAGGTGGCCTCATGTTTAAATTAAGAGGATGATAAAATGTTTATGTTCATTTCTAGGAGACAAAAGCCTGTTGCCTGTTAGTACCGTTGCTGGGATTCCTAGGTAATAAACAAAAATCCCAGAAACTGTAGCACATAAAATGCTATGCTTGATGAATCTCTAAATTAAGAATTTAATAGTAAATCTTTTGTTGTTGATTTAACCATGTTACTATGATATCGAGTCTGTAGAATTATTGGATAAATAGACACAAAGTTACCTAAAATACCCCAGCTCTTCTCCTCTTGCCATATTATTGGTTATTAATGAATATTAGGGTGAGTCTTCTAGCAGTGAGAGTGATAAATACCTCAGCTCTTTCTCCTCTTGCCATATCATCGGTTGTTAATGAATATTAGGGTTAGTCTTCTAGGAGAGGGAGTGATAATGTAGTTGGAAGTCATTCTCAAGAGAGTCTTCCCTCAAATCAGAAGTGAAAATCTCATTAAACATCAAGCGTTCACTGTTTCAAAAAAAAAAAAAAAAGAAGCATACCTCCCTGTCCTGTACCCACCACGGTGGAGACGAGCTCTCATCTCTTTCTAGGCTTGGGACAGCCTCGGTGGGTACAAACCAGTGCCAAATGGCTCAAGAATGGAGGTGGGCAGTGGAGCTGATGATGGTGGAAGCTCATCGGAGCGTGTACTTTGAACAATCTGTGTCTGTCCTCTAAGCCAGGGCATAGACTGTTCTCTGTAGCATTTAGTCTCCAAGTTTAAGAGAAGTGAACTAAATTCCTTCTTGCCTGGTAATGAGAGAATCTGTCCCTGGGTCTTAGAATAACACTTGATACTTGGGGTTGTATTTTTTGACCTGTGACAAGAAGGCCTCAACTTGCTTGTGAACTCTGTAGAGTTAAGAAAGACTGGGTGCTCTGTGTCTTCCGAATGCACCACTTGGACAGGCCGAAATGCTGCGGAGCAAGCAGAATGGCTGATAGGAAGGGGAAGTGGAAGAGATGGCAAGCCAGTGCCAGCATGGGCTGAATGTAACCAGTCACCGTCTAGATAGGAAGGGCTGGTGGCACTCATGTCGGTGGATGAGATCAGCAATTTGTCATTTTACTTGGCATTTACAAAATGAACTTGGAGTTTGGTTTGTAGCTAAGGTTAGGTTGGCTGCTCAGCTTGAAATGGAAACATAGCCAATGAAATGATTAATATACATGTTGGGTCCCACAGTTTTGTACCTGAAGCAGTGCAAGGCTTGGGCATATTGATTCCTTCCTAGGAGATCTAAAGAAAAATCCCTTGAACCAAGAGAGAGCTTATTAGATCAGTTTTATCCGTGGTATATCCCTCTATTTTTGTTTTTTAACTATTAAATATTTGTTAGACTCAATTTTGGTTAGTTGACTGTCATGATAGAGGGCTTGTAGAGTCTGTGCTTGGTGATCTACCTTGTACTGTCTTGTTCTTCACACTTTGCTGCATCTTCTCCCATATGTAATTGATTCATTTGTTTGAATTTTGAATTTTGGAGCCTATTACATCTCCCTTTCCCTCCCAGTCTCCTTGATGTTCGTTTTTCCTCCCCATCTAGCAGCCTTTTTGAAGCTGATTACCACCATGGAGGCCCTTGTGGAAAAGGCTCTTTATTAGAACTAGCTTTTGGGTCAACTGGTTTAATAGATCTGTAGGACCCAGCATGAACTTCCAAGGGTTGGGGTATTTGCTGGCATTTGTCAAGATCTTATGTATCTTCCATACACACTTAGGGCATCTTTTCTGTGGTGCAAGCTTTGAGTAATGTTTTGAGTTTAGTTCAATGTCAGTTATTTCACAACTATTTCCAATCCTGGCCCCAACGTGACTATTCCTCCAACATAACTCTGAAACATATTAAAATAAGGAGGCCTTTGGAGAATGAAGGGAAATGGCAGTTAATGGCCTGGCTTCCTTATGTTTGCTCACAGGGGAGGAAGCTGAGGTCCAGATGGCTCAGCTGTCTAGGACCGGACCCTGAGTTCCTGACTCCCTCAGTTCCCTCCTCATTTCACTACCTTGAAACCATCCTACTAGATGACCACTTCACATTCTCACTTCCTGCTTTATATTTACATGGTGTAATTAAGGGAAGAGAAAACACACTGGTGGTTCATTATTTCTGACATACATATTAAAAGTCAGAAGGGACCACCAGGATAGAGGCTCTTAGTTAGGATAAGTGTGGTGGAGTAACAGAATAGCCCCAAATAGGTGAATACATGTATTTCTCTCACGTCAAAGAGAGGTAGCTCCCCAGGGCTGGGATGATCTCGACGGTGTCAGGGCCCCAGGCTCCTTCCACTTTGTTTCTCCACTATGCCTGGCTTCAGTGCTCACTGTCACTTTTGGGTACAAGATGGCTGCTGGAGCATCAGCCATCACATTTACACTCCAGCTAATAGGGAGAAAAAAGGGCAAGGAACACACCCCTCTTAACAAGCCCTTTTGAAAGTTGCACATTCAACAACTTCTTGGCCAGAATTCACTCACACAGCAGTACCCAGCACCTAGGGACGATGGAATGAGCCTTCGTCTGAGTAGCCATGCGCCCAGCCCAAAGTCAGGGCTTAATCTCGGTGGGAGGAGGAGAGAACGGACCCTGGGGGAAGCTGGCAGTCTCTCTCATGGAGACACATGGACGGGATCCTGATTACATGGATTCATTTCGTTCATTCAACAAATATAAACTGTCTATTGTGTACTTAGGCACTCAGAAAGCAGAGTGAAAACAGATTCAGTCCCAGTCCTTAAGGCATTTACTGTCTACACAGGGAGACAGACACTAATCAAACACAAACGCAATTGTGTAAACTGTGACAAGTGCTGTGAAAAGGACACCGTGTGCTGTGAGAGAGGAAAACAGGGATTTGCTCAAGCCTGGGGGTTAGAAACAGAGAAGTGATGTTTGAGCTGAGAGCTGGAGAATGAGTGGAATGAACTAGAGCATGGTTATAGGGAAAAATGTTTCAGACAGAGGGAAGAGTACAGGCAAAGCAAGGCAGGGAGGCAGGCGTGAGCTCTAGGAGGAAGTGAAGGCACTCCTCATATTGGAGCAAGAGGAAGAGGTGAGAGAAGAGGGAGGGGTCAGGGTCAGACCATGAGAGGGACTGGGCGTGGGTGACCAACCGTCCCAGCTTGCCTGGACTGAGAGATGTGCCAGTATGTGGGGCTTTCAGTGCTAAAAGTGGGAGAGTCCCAGCCAAACCAGGAGGAGTTGGCCACCTTCCTTGGAGGCGAGGGTAATGGCCAGGTTCCTTTCTTCATTAATTTCAGAGAAGTTGGCCAAGCACGGTGGCTCATGCCTGTAATCCCAGCACTTTGGGAGGCCAAGGTGGGTGGATCACTTGAAGTCAGGGGTTCGAGACCAGCCTGGCCAACATGGTGAACCCCCATTTCTACTGAAAATACAAAAATTAGCCAGGTGTGGTGGCAGGTTCCTGTAATCTCAACTATTGGGAGGCTGAGGCAGGAGACTCACTTGAACCTTGGAGGCAGAGATTGCGGATCATGCCTCTGCACTCCAGCCTGGGCGACAGAGTGAGACTCAATCTGAAAAAAAAAAATTTTTTTTCGGAAAAGTTCCTTTTTAGATAGTCATAGCTTCCAGCCATAGAAAAACAACAGCTGTGACTAGTAAAAGTAACCGCTTACTTTGGCCAAAGGGAAACGGGCACAAAACAGACACAACACTTACTTTTAGTTGGATTACTTGACCAGTAAGATTTTTCTTTATCTGGCCTGATTTCTCCTGATGGTAACTTTGGAAATTAATTGGCATCTGATGATGTATTTGAGATAACAGAAGCAGCTAAGGGTAGGGGATGCTCTTACTCCACAGCAGGATTTCTCAACACTGGCAATGTTGGAATTACTGGGGAGCTTAAAAAAGATACCTGGGCCCCAGCCTAATAAATCTGAAAATCTACTGGAGCCAGGGCCAGGGTCCTGGGGGTCTTGATGGAATGCAGATTCTGTTTCCAAGGGGTTTGAGAATCTATAGTTCTAAAGAGTCCCAGATGGTATTGGTGTTGCTGTCCTGTGGACTTTGAGTAGCAATGTTCTATAAAGTTTGATGAGGTTGTTTTTGAAGCCGCTGGTCTCCCTTTAGGAGAGCAGATCTACAGGCCCACGTAAAGGTATATGAGTCCATGATAGGAGACAGGGGTAAAAGACTTAGGGCTGGGAGGTGGCCAAGGAGGCTTCGGCAGTGTGGTCCCATCAGCAAGATCACACTGAACCCGGGGGGCAAATCTTGACTTCTCAGTTGGTCCCAGGGGATGGGTGAGAGGTTATGGGGTGAGTTGTGGCTTTATAAGCCACTGACTGTCACTAGTATTCTTGGTTACAGAAGAACCAGCTCCTGAGGTCTCTGGCTAGGATGCTACCATAGGTTATGACCATTTTTTACCTTTCTGACAATTTGTTAGGGCCCTTTCCAGCTGACATCAGTGGCTAGCAGGATGTGGGTCTTTCCTACAAATGAGAAAAGCCATGGAAAGAGTTTTACATTGTAAAGAGTTTTGCATTGTAGAGTTTTGCACAGGAGATGATACATCCATAGAATGTTTAAAAAACAAACCAACGCTGGCTGTGGAGTAGAAAACAGAACTGGGGAAGGGAGACCAATCAGAAGGATTAGTAACTATTAGTGACGATGCCCAAATGATTCTGAGTAATGGAAAAGTCACCCCCAGGGCCAAAGTGAAGAATGGCTTATCTCAAAGTGTATCTTTAGTCAACATGTTCATAAATGATTTCTATTAGGATATGGAAGTCTAATGTTAAAGGCCTGAGAGTTGAACCAGACCACCTGCCACCAAAGCCCTGGCAGGTCAAAGCAGTGAGCCAAATCAGTAAATGAAACCTAGCAGAGATAAATGTCAGGTCCTGCCTAGGTCTAAAGATCCCAGAACTGGCCCACATGATCTGGATAACCCTTTGCTTCCCTTCCCATGTTCTGAACTGAAAGGTAGATACAGATGTCAGAGATTAAAAATATATTTTTCTAAGCCAGCTCAGTGACATAAAATCCACGTGTCTTAGTTGTGTGGCCAGTTGGGCTTGTTAGCAGTGCCCAAGCTGAACTCTGTCCTAAAGTTCTAGGCCTCCCTCCCAAGGAGAGGGCAGGCCCAAGGATTCCTTCTGTGCGGGCAGGTCTGTGGGGTGAAAGGGGCTGAGCTGAGCATGCCATTTTTAAAAACTCTGCCACTCAGATCAATCTCTCACCTTCAGGAAGGAGTAAAGGCGGTAGTAGGGGAGCCAGAACCCCACCTCCAGGAAGGTCTCTCCACCGGGAAACTTGAGAGTGAGTGAAACCCCTGGCCCTCTCTTCCCTTCAGAAGATGGGGAGACACACCCCAGCACAGGTCCAAAGGGCTTTAAGCTGACAGCAGGTTGAATGTGAGTCAGTGGCTTTTGGGTTGTTTGTTTGTAGCTGTGCAATACAATCACAGGCTGCATTGCTGTGAATGTATCATCTAAAACAGGGTTCAGCAAGCCACAGCCCATGGGTCATATCTGGCCTGCTGTTTGTTTTTACATAGCCTATGATCTCAGAGTGGTTTTTACATTTTTAAATGGTTGGGAAAAAAAAAAAAAGGATACTACTTCCTGACATGTGAAAATTAGATGTAATATAAATTTCAATGTCCATATGTAAAGCTTTATTGGATCGGAGCCCTGTGTGTATTGTCTGTGGCTGCTTTCCCTGTGTAAGGGCAGAGCTGAGTAGTTGAGACAGAGACCACATGGCCAATCAGACCTAAAATATGTACTCTCTGACCCTTTTCAGAAGACTTACTCCTGATGTAGAATGAAGAAGGTGGGTCACCTTGTTGAATTCTGTCCTGGGGATCACACCCAGGACATTGTGTTTGACCTGGGGTCTCACATTAAGTGTGGAATGAGTTTAGAGAAGACTGACCAGGAGCACGAAGAGACTCCCCAAAGATACCATGTAGGGACTAGTTGAGAAAACAGGAGCTGTCTAAACTAGAAGAGAGAAAGATGCAGAGTGGAAATGATGGAAATGATAGAACTTCGAAGAGAATTTCTCGGGAAGGCAGTAATGTACAGTAGTTAGTTCAGAGGGCACAGCTCTACATCAGAACCTAGGGGTTCAAGTTCAGACTTCTACTTGTTTTCTCTGCTTCAGTTTCTTCACCTCAAAAATGAAGCATTCCTGTGACAGCTCATCAGATGATCAGATCCACAGTGAATTAAGATTCAGCATTTGCCTTAGAGGTGTTTGCAGGCTAGTGGGAAACAGTCATGAATACACTGAACTAGCCTGCAGTGTGGACATATTGCTGAGGGAACACTCTGGGAAGCCTAAAAGAACAAGTAGAATTCTGCCTTTAGCCCAACGCATTCTGCAATCCCATGAAAGATGTAAAAGGTCATCATATGCAAGAGGAATCAGACTTGTTCTTCATAACCCCAAGCAATAGATTCCAGGGTGGTTACAGATCTGAACACCTCAGTCTCTTGCTTAAAACTCTCAGAGCCTTCCCTTGCTCTTCAGTTAAACATCAGCCTCTTGAACAGGACCTTCAGGCTTCTCCAGCCTCCCCTCACTTTTCTTGCCTTGCAAGCTCCTGTGCAACCTTGGATCTCAGCTCAGCCTCATGTCCTAGGGAAGCATTCTCCAACCTTGTTTAGCTCAGATTTCCTTGTTATAGTGCTTGTGGACCTGCATTCCTTTCCTCTGGAGCGTTGCCTCAGTGGTGCTCTGTTCCCACTAGGAGTCTGTCTGTCAGTCCCTGCCAGGAGAATCCAGTCGGTTGCATTTATAATTGTAACATCAGCTCTTGACACTGTGCCTGGCCTGCGGGAGGAGTTTAATCTATGTTCGTAGAATAATGATCAAAGTTGATCAATAAAGAGAGAAACATTCCAAAAAAGGGAAAAAGGAAATGGACTTCCACGGATGGAGCGAGTTGCCAGCTGAGAGGTGTGTAAGCAGTGGTTGGATAACAGATGGTGGGAGATGGTAGCCAAATGGTTTATATTCGGATAGTGCTTTTTTGTTTAATTTTGTTCCAACCCTGTGCTATCACCACTTTTCGGCCATTGGAGTACTTTCTTGGGGTCATCAAAGCTAAGTGATTAGTCCTCTAGCTAGAAAATGACAGAATGAAGACAAGAGTCCTTTGCTCATTTTTGTCAAATGAGTTGTCTCTCCCAGGCTGAGGAGGCCTGTGTGGTTGGATAAAGCAGTGGCAGTGCTGGAGTTCTGTGATTCCACGGGGAAGGAATTACAACTTCCTCTTCAGTAGTAGCCTATCCCATCTATAGCTTTTGTGGTTTTATAGTTGGGTGGATTTTTAAAATGCGATGATTAGAAAATGAAACTTACCTTTAAAATGATGGGTTGCATTCAACATCTCTAGAAGATGGGCCCAGTCAAAAAGAAAAACGACTCTGAGCTGTGATGTCATTAAAGAAAACACACACACAATCCTCTCAGTGTTTGGCCAGGAGCAGCTTCCTGTCATATTTATTGATACTTTCAGTTTAGTGGGAGCCTTGGGGGCAGTGTGCCCCATCCTGGGGGGATGGTGCTGACAGCATAAGCGAGTTGCATGACAGCCTACAGTTGAATGTCTTAGTGGTCATGACTTTCAAGATAAAATCCTCCCACTTGGTGGTTCTGTTTCTCAGTGATATTGATCTTGTAGTTGTTGGTTATTGTATTCTACTAAGTGGAAGACTGTCATTTCTTATTGAGCAGAATTAATACCTGAAATACAGAAGTTCAGAAGGTCCTTTGAGTTTACCATTTCAAGGATTTAAGAGGGTGTTTTTTTTTTCTGAATATCTCCCCCATAACTGGTAGAAAAACAACCAACTAATCTATGATTTTGCAAGAACCAACACAATTTAAACTCACTCTTTCACACTGCTGTGCTAACTTCTAGAAATCTGTTGAATCTCCATGTGCTCCAAATTATGTAGAAAGCTTGATGGCCTAACTGGATTTGTTCTGTGTGTTTTTCCTTCTGTTTGTGTAGTGCTTAATTTATTTGTTTAGACTAATGTACAATATTTTGCTTTATTCTTGAGCTGAGTTTCTCAGAATTAAACAATCAGTTCCCACACTGAAGGCTCCCAGCCTTTCCCTGCAGTCACACTGGGGCCTAAGGAGAAACTAAAAGCCTATGAGAGAAGTGACCTACTGGGGAATGGAGGTGCTCACCCAACCAGCTGACAGGAGGACACTGTGTCCCCAGGCCAGGGGCTCCCTGTGGGCAAGGAGCGTGTCTTGCACTTCACTGCCTCCCTGCCTGGCATCCAGCCTGGGGGGAAGAACTGTGAGGAATTGGTGAGGGGTCTGGGGAAGGGAGGGGGCAGCCCTTCCCAGCCCGTCCCTGTCTGCCTGTTCCATTGGCTTCAGTTTATTCCTCTGTGCAGCACTTCCTGCCCTTGATTACAAATGACCTAAAAGCCATATTCACCTTTTCAAAGGGAGCAGGGTTCCATGGCACAGCTCAGAAAAGTGTGAAGTTTCCGCAGCACCTCAGAAGTGTCTGTGTCCTCTGCTTGCTCACCCACCCCCATCTTCCTACCTCTCTTGCCACAGAGAGTGTCCTTTCTCACCCCTCCCTTGAGTTCCTTCCTATTCCATCAGCCTCTCTTCACCACTCTCTCTTCCATCGTCTGCTAACTAACCATAACAGGACATTGAAGCAGGTAGAAATACCTGTTGTGTTTATTAAATGTAGTACTTCTACCTTAAGTTCTTTTAGCCAGGTGATTTCACTTATGTATATTTCTTCACTTTCTCTGCTACCTCAGACATCTAAATTAAATTGCCTTTATGTCCTCCCAGCTCAGAGTTGATTTCCCCACTCCCTGGCCTGCTCAATAGCCCTTGAAAGACCACCTCTGCTTCAGGAGAAAGTCAGTGGGCTAGATGCAGGTGACAGAGTCTGTGTGTAGAGAGAAAGTGTGGAGGTACTGATATTGTATATACCATGAATAAGATCAGGAGAGGAAGTAGACAAGGTTGAGGACTATGCAGCTGGCCTATTAGGAAGTAGAGATAGTACAGATTCTGGAAGTTTGCGGCAAACCAGACGCTGCTGAGTTTCCATGAGATAGAGAGACTGTGATGTCCAGGACAATAGGAGCCTCAGGCTCCTGGGGTAGAACTGCTGTTTGCACGATCACTTGGTTTCCGGCTCTTCAGTGTCTTTTAGTTTTGTTTTCAGGGTTTTGGGGTATGTGTGTGTGTATTTGGTTTCCTGTTTTAATGTTTGAATTACTTCAGCTTTGGTATATTGTAGAGAATGGAAAAAAAAACAAAAACTAAGTAGAATTTTACCACCAAAAATGGTCCTTTTTTTTTTTTTTTTTTTTTTTTGTAGTTCTGACCAGTCTCATCTGCCATATATAATACAGTTTGAGTGATCACAGGTCAGATTTTAGTTTCTGATATTCACTTTGTTGATTTCAGGAGGTCCTGGTATAATTCCTCTAGGACATGTTCACTGCTGAAGCATTACTTCTGCTTGTGTGGGTCGGGGTCCCAGCATGCATTAATGCTGATGACTAGGGGGATGTATGAGACCTAGGTAATACACTTTGCAATATAACAGACATGCATTGTGCTGTATATATGGTCTCATTTCAGCCACCACCCAAGTGGTTCAGTCCAAAAATATTGAAAAGAAATTTCATGTTTTTGTATCTCTTCACAGGCATTAAAGAGGATCAAATCCGTAATTTCTGGCAACACTGCTCTTTTCCACTTCCCCTTGCAACTTCCTTGTGGACTTGTGAAACTTCACTGTGGACCTGAGGCTCCTACTGTCCTGGAAGTTCCCTTGTGGACTTTCTGGAGACTCTTTTTGCCAAAACTTACCCCCCTCCCAGCACACTCCTTTTTGTTCTTTTTTTATGTAGAATGACTGAATTCGTGGAGGTGAAACCTTTTCTCCTTTCCTGTTTCTCAAGGTCCCAATCACCAAGCCTTCCACAGGCATCCCTCTCCAGGGATGAGGCAGGAAAGCTGGGCCAGGGACTGCAGAATTCTCCTTGGCAGGCTGGTGGAAGGGGTCCCCTATGAACCTTCTGATGTCCACAATTTTATCTCAGTTGTATTTGGGGAAATGAGATTTGATGCTGGAGGTCATCAGAACTGTCATTATGACACTATTTTGCAAGATGTCTCATTACGGTGTTTTCTTCTGTATCATTTTTTAGTTGTAATTCAGTTATTAGCCCAGGAAGGATAAATTTTTAAAAATTTTCATTTTAAAGAGTCTTAATTTACTTGCTATAGCAATACTAATTTGAAGATTTCCACGGTTCCCTAATTCAGAGGCAGGACAGCCAAGTGGTAAAGGAGGCAACTTCTGGCATCATGTCTTTGTTCATTTTCTGTTGTTATAACAGAATACCACAGACTGGGTGATTTATAAGGAAAACAAGTCTATTTCCTGCAGTTCTGGGGACTGGGGAGTCCAAGAGCATGGCAGGCACCAGATCTGGTGAGGGCCTTCTTTGCATTGTAATGTGGTGGAGGGCGTCGCGTGGTGAGAGGTTATTAGCATGCAGGTCAGCCAACAGTCCTGTCATGGGGGCCCCATGCTGATGGCCTTATCTAATCCTAATTACTTCCCAAAGGCCCAACCTCCAGTCATCATATGAGTTTTGTGATTAAGTTTCCAACACATAAAACTAACATGTGGGACACATTGGAGACACATTCATACCATAGCATACCACATTGCTCCTGTCTTTGAATTCTGGCTCTTCTACTTACTGGCTGAGTCCCATTGGGCAATTATTTAATTTTTCCCCCTCAAAGTTTTCTCTGCAAAATAAGGGTTACTAGAGTAATAACAATAAAAACAATAATTCATGTTTATTGGGTACTTATGGTGTGTGTCAGATATGGTGCAAAGTGCTTTCCCAACATTTACTTTCAGTTTCACAGCAGCCCTGAGAGGTGGATCATGCTGTGCCTCCTGTGTTGTGATGCAGTGATGATAGTAAGAGAAACCATGCACTGAGCACTCACTGTGCACCAGGCTCTGCTATGTGCTGTCTTCATTCCTAGATTCAGAAACTGAGGCTTAGGGAGGGGAAATCACTTGCCCCATATCACATGCTGCAATGTGCAGGGCCAGCATGGGGACCATGTTGTTAGACTCTAGAGACTTCTTACTGCCTGCTCCATGGCATGGTCACAGGAGTAAATGAATTAATTCCTGTAAAACACTTAACATAGGGGCTGGAACATAATAAAAGCTTAAACTGTAGCTATTGTAGCTATTGGTGAAGTCATACTCTTTCTTACTAAAATGTATTTCTCCTTTGATACAGAAGCCCCACTCCTAATGTCATCAGTGAACAGCTCGTATAGGTCCTATACATGGCTAAATGGCCATGGCCTGCTTCCACGTGACTTCACAAGTCCTACAGAGTACCCTCCCATCCACCTCCAGATGGTTCTGTGGTACCCACACCAGCACCCGCATGAATAGGCTCCCTGGCCCTTGGCTGGAGTTAATTGACAAAACAGTGTGGACACATTGGGTAGAGGGAGACCAGGAGTGCAGGCATGTGTTCTAGGTTTTTTTCTGACAGGTTGATCATATCACAATCTCTTGGATTGTAGGTGGGGTTGAGATTTGAGGGTAAGGGCATGTGCTAGGAAGAGTATGTGTGAGTGGGGAGAGCCGTGGTCTGTAGCGGGTCCCCATGGAGGCCCGGGAGCTACCGGAGAGGCCCTGTGCTCAGGTGAGATGGCCCAGCTTCAGGGTCTCACCTCAAATTCCACAGGGGCTAGTTGGTAACTGCCAACTAGTAGGTTCCTGCGTTGTAACTGTAGCAGGTTAGATGGAGCCTGTGACGGATGAGAGCATGTGTCCGTGGAGGGGGCAGCAGCCATCCCCACTTCAGTGACTGCAAGCCCTTCCTGTCCACCCACAAGTGAGCACCACCCTGTGGGAAATAGGCAGATGCTTTCAAAAGGCCTTCAGAGAAGAAGGGATGTGAACAGCCAGTACGTACAGGAGAGCCTTCCTCGTACATGGAGCCTAAAGTGAGAAATCACACCAGTACTGGGGCTTAGGGAAATAGGTGCTCTCGTATATGTGATGAGAGTCTGTGGCAGTGTCTGTCAAAACTGAAAATGTGCACACTCTGTGACCTAGAATTTTCTTTTCTTGAAATTATCCTTTTAAAAAAGCTACCACAAGGACTGTTAGAAAAGCATATTTGCCACAGCATTGTTTGTAAAAGTGAGAAATGGGAAATGATCCAAGTGTTTATCAATAAGGCAGTGTTAGGCTGAGGCGGGAGGATGGGTTGAATCTAAGAGTTTGAGGTTGCGGTGAGCTGTGATCCTGCCACTGTGCTCCATGCTCCAGCCTGGGCAACGGCACAAGACGCTGTCTCAAAAAAAGGCAATGCTTACATGTAGGACAGTGTATACTGAAATATTATGCATCATTAAAAAGAATAATGTAGATTTATGTGTACTGATATGAAAAGATGTCCAACTTTTGTAATAAGAACTAAAATCATGTTATAGTCCATTTTTCTAAAAAATGTACCTACAGTAAAAGAAAGTATGTATCAGGTGGGTAAAATTCTAGTTCTTCCATGAATTTAAAGTTTCACTAAAAATATTTGCATGTGTCAGAATTTTTAAAGTTGAAAAATCAAGCCGAATTAATAAAAATCTAAATTATAGATGTAAAGGCAATATAGCATTACATTTTTAAGCTTTCATAAAAAGTTTTACTAAATGTCTAGGTGGGAATAAATATATAATGATTTGAATAGCTAATTAACCGTTCTAAACAGATAAGCACTTGTTTTTGAAAATATCCTTTTAAGTAATTGTAAATGTATCTTTAAAATTTGCTAGTGTTGGCCGGGCGCGGTGGCTCATGCCTGTAATCCCAGCACTTTGAGAGGCTGAGGTGGGCGGGTGGCCTGCGGTTGGGAGCTCGAGACCAGCCTGACCAGCATGGAGAAACTCTGTCTCTACTAAAAATACAAAATTAGTTAGGCATGGTGGTGCATGCCTGTAATCCCAGCAACTGGGGAGGCTGAGACAGGAGAAGCACTGGAACCTGGGAGGCGGAGGTTACGGTGAGCCGAGATTGCGCCATTGCTACTCCAGCCTGGGCAACAAGAATGAGACTCCATCTCAAAAAAAAAAAAGAAAAAAAAAATTGGTAGTGTTTTTTTCTTTATTTGCTGGCAAATTATTTCTTTATAAGTGTAAATATCACATCAAATATCCAGATGATTAAAAATGTCAAAATTTTAGATTCTACATTGATGAATCTTTTACTATAGTTAATCACTGGAATTTTACTAAATGATGTACTGTGGAGGAAATTATTTTTCAATGAACCCCAGAGGTTTGGTCATTATTTAAAGTCCTCTTTCTTATTTGTACTTCAGCATTTTATGTGCTCAAACATAATATAATAAGGAATCTACTGAACATAGCAAAATATTACAAGTGCACTGTTTGAACTCTCTAGGCCTGTTAGTTTTCTCTCTTGTCAAATCAAGAATCACAGTGTATATCATATGCAGCATCACTAAATAGATCTCATGACTCCTTTTAAGTGGTCTACTTTCTGGAAATGATATCTGTGTGCCTGCTGTCTGAGTTACTTGCTCTGTGCTGCTAAAGTGATGCCATATGTTATGGCCTGTAATGAATCAAAAATATATAAATGGGCAGAAGTGGATATTGGAGACTGATATGGTTTGGCTCTGTCCCTACCCAAATCTCATCTTGAATTATAGTTCCCATAATCCCCAAGTATCATGGGAGGGACCCAGTGGGAGGTAATTGAATCATGGGGCTGGTTACCCTCATGTTCTCATGATAGTGAGTTCTCACGAGATCTGATGGGTTTTATAAGGAGCTTTTCCCCCCCCTTTTGGCTTGGCACTTCTCCTACCTCTGCCACATGAAGAAGGATGTGTTTGCTTCCCTTTCTGCCATGATTGTAAGTTTCCTGAGACATCCTCAGCCATGCTGAACTGTGAGTCAATTAAACCTCTTTCCTTTATAAATCACCCAGTCTCGGGTATGTCTTTATTAGCAGCTTGAGAATGGACTAATACAGAGGCATCTCTGGAGCATCGTTAGACGTCACCTGGTTTGATTCCCTGCAGTGTACTTGGGTCTGGATTGAATCCCTGTAATTGTGCATGGGATCCAATTCAGATATTCAGCAAGAACCAAGTGTGTGGCAGGCATTGTGCTAGTGCTTAAAAATTTTGTTCCACCTTTCCCTAGCCAAGTCAGTGTTTTCACACTCATTGTACAGTCAAGAAAATTCAGAAGAGGAGTTAGGTTGCCATAGTCACACATCAAGTAGTAGAGGCAGGCTTTGAGTTCAAGTTTGAGAGATTCTGAAGCCCCTACTCTTTGTGTTTATTCTTCTTAATTTTATGGAACAAATATGTTCTTATATATGATGCTGATTATGGGAGAACCAGACATTTCTTTAATTTTTGTATTGAATTTTTAAATACTTTAAAAATATTTATATAAATCAGTGATAGATACTTTGCAGGTAAAATTATGCAGTCTCTCTCTGCATTTTTTTCTCTTAAAGCAAACTTGTGTAATTGTGATGTGCTTTTTTTTTTTTTTTTTTTTTGTAATTTTCATAGGAAGTGACCAAGTTCACTCCTGGACACTAGCTACAAGCCAAGCCTTAGACACTGTCTGGAGAATGGCAAAAGGCTTTGTGATGTTGGCAGTTTCATTTCTGGTGGCTGCTATCTGCTACTTTCGGAGGCTACATTTATATTCAGGGCACAAGCTGAAATGGTAGGTCACTGTATCATCCTTAAATTTCAAATATATCCTTACTATTCAGAGCAGAATTCTGATATTATTGTTCCCTTTATCTTTCAGGTGGATTGGATATCTGCAGAGAAAATTCAAAAGTAAATATTTTCATTCATTTATTTCTTTATTTTTAAGGTGCAGAGAGGGTTCAAGAAGGGAGAAGAAAGGGAAAATTAACAGCTTTTTATTTTTTATTTGGTCCAGGGAACCTCAGTGTGGAGGCAGAGGTTGATTTACTCAGTTATTGTGCAAGAGAATGGAAAGGAGAGACACCCCGTAACAAGCTGATGAGGAAGGTGTGTCTGTTTTTAGAGGGTATGGGAGAAACAGAATTTGTCTGTCAAAATCAGGAAACAAACATTCCCTTCTGCTTTACTAAATCCAGAGATCCATCAGTACCAAAATGTGAATCAAGTAACAACTGTGGCTCTAACTCAAAAGCCAAATGGCTGCTAGACCTTGGCTTTGGGCTTTTACCTGGAGCTCGTGCCCTCAAGGGCTCAGGTCGATGAGGTCTGTAGTTCCAGGAAACTCAGGCATTGTGCCTTTTCAGCGCCCTCTGGCCAGGCCTATTAAACATCCGCATGTGCAGTGGAGACTGTCTTTGAAAAGATCAGGCACCCTGATATAAAATATTTTGAGGATTTTTAGAATTTTCATTGGACCTATCTTGGTAAATATCCCCAGAAGTGCTGCCCAATCTTGCCACTAGCAAAAGCAAAAAAGGGTGGAGGGAGTACATATAAAGTACTTAGCATGGTCCTAAAAGTATACAGAGTTTTTCACTGTGATTAGGTCGCATCCCTTATCTGCCCAAGGTGACCTTCCCTGGCTCTGCTTCTAGGATTTATCATCTAAAATACACCTGTACAAATGAGAGTCACTAAAATTTCATGCAGTCATATTCGTAATTTATCATTGTTTCCATTGTCCATTTTAGTTGGGAAGAACACCTCACTGAAAATACAGTGAATTCACTTTCTTTATTTTCTTGTCCAATGGAATTAATAAACAACTTTCTCTTTTTATTTTATTAGGCTTATGAGGAGCTATTTTGGCGGCATCACATTAAATGTGTTCGACAAGTAAGGAGAGATAACTATGATGCTCTCAGATCGGTGTTATTTCAGATATTCAGCCAGGGCATCTCTTTTCCATCATGGATGAAAGAAAAGGACATTGTTAAGGTATGTCTTCCCACTGGAAATGTGGGAAATGTCATGTTGACAATAACTGCAACTCAGAGGCTCCTAGTCTTTGGGGGCTTTGTATTCAGATGACCATGAGATTGAAGAGATTTTTTTGTTTTTTGAGACAAGATCTCACTGTCACCCAGGATTGAGTACAGTGGGGTGATCATGGCTCAATGCAGCCTTGACCTTCTGGGCTCAAGTGATTCTCCTATCTCAGCCTCCTGAGTAGCTGGGACCACAGGTGCATGCCACCACGCCCATGTAATTTCTGTATGTTTTTGTAGAGACAGGGCTTTGCCATGTTGCCCAGGCTGGTCTTGAACTTCTGGGCTCAAGCGATCTGTCCACTTCCTCCTCCTAGAGTGCTGAGATTATAGGTGTGAGCCATCGTGTCTGGCCAGAGGAATTTTAAGAGGCCATTTAATCCAGTCCCCTGTCTCTCATGTCAGTTGCAAATAAACCATCTCAGAAGATAGTCATTCTCTGTGTTTGTTTTTAATGCCACCATCTTTTCTTGAGGGGCATCTGTTCTTTTATAAGTAAGGTGATCAAGCAAAATTCACTTTTTTACTCTACAGTTAATGTGAGTTTTAATAAATGCGGAGTTTGTGACCACCCCAAAGATTCTCTTGTATACCTTGGTAGTCCATCCTCCTCCTACCCCAGCCCCTGGAAACCACTGATCTATTTCCTGTCCCTATAGTTTTGCTTTTTCTAGAATGTCATATAAATGGAATCATTCAGTATGTAGCTTTTTGAATCTGGTTTCTTTCACTTAGCATAATGCATTTCCAATTCATCCATGAATGTGTCTGTGAATTTGTAGTTCATCCTTTTTTATTGTTGAGTGGTATTCCTTTACATGAATGTACTATAGGTTGTTTATCCATTCACCAGTTGAAGGACATCTGGATTGTTTTCAGTTTGGGGCAACTATAAATAAAGTGGTTATAAATAGTCTCATACAGGATTTCGTATGAACAATAGGTTTCATATTGAGGGGGTAAGTAGCTAGGAGTGAGACTGCCTGCTTATACGCTAGGTGCATGTTTAACTTCAGAAGAAACTGCCAAGCTGCTTTCCAAAGTGGCCCAGCCATTTTGTATTCCCACCAACAATGTATAAGCAATGTTTCGGTTGTTCCACACTTGATATTGTCAGGTTTTTGTTTTTTAGCCATTCTAATAGGTGTGAATTGGTATCATTGTGCTTTTAGTGTGCATTCCCCAATGAGTAATGATGTTGAGCATTTTTCATGTGCTTATTTGTCATCCCTGTTGTCTTCTTGGAGAAATGTCTATTCAAATCTTTTGCTCATTTTTTATTGTTTATTTTTATTATTGAGTCTTGAGAGTTCTTTATATATTCTGAATACAGTGCTTTGTCAGATATATGATTTATAGATATTTTCTCCAGTCTGTGGCTTATTTCTGATTTTCTTAACAATGTAAGGCAGTACATTCTTGATAAGTAACCTGAGTATTTATTTTAAATGCAGTAGGTCTAATATAGGAACTACACTTAAGGATAGAGGTGCAAAGAAATATAAAGTATGTGTGTGTGTGTGTTCAATTTTCTTAATATCTTTTATTTAAACTTGTTTCTATTAGTTCCATTTCATCTAGCAAATGCTTGTCCAATATATGCAATGTGCTAGCCCAGTTGCTGATTGCTGAGGACAAAGATATAAAAATACAACAGAGGCCAGGTGCTGTGGCTTATGCCTGTAATCCCAGCACTTTGGGAGGCCAAGTTGGAAGTATCTCTGGAGGCCGGTAGTTTAAGACCAGCCTGGGCAACAGAGCGAGACTCCATCTCACCAAAAAATAAAAAAGTCTAGCCAGACATGGTGGTCATGCCTGTGGTCATAGTTACTTGGGAGACTATGATGGGAGGATTGCTTGACCCTAGGAGTTGAGGTTACACTGAGCTATGATTGCACCACTGTACTCCAGCCTGGGTGATAGAGTGTGTATTAGTCTGTTTGCATGCTGCTGATAAAGACAGTCAAGATGATATTTGGATGGGGACACAGCCAAACCATATTATTCCACCCCTGGCCCCTCCCAAATCTCACATCTTTACATTTCAAAACCAGTCATGCCTTACCAGCAGTCCCCCAAAGACTTGACTCATTTCAGCATTAACACAAACGTTCACAGTACAAAGTCTCATCCAAAACAAGGCAAGTCCCTTCTACCTATGAGCCTGTAATCAAAAGCAGTTTAGTTACTTCCTAGATACAGTGGGGATACTAGGTAAATACAGCCATTCCAAATGGGAGAAATTGGCCAAAGCAAAGGGACTACAGGCCATGCAAGTCCAAAACCCAGTGGGGCAGTCAAATCTTAAAGCTCCAAAATGATCTCCTTTGATTCTGTCTCATATCCAGGTCACACCAATGCAAGAGGTGGGTTCCCATGGTCTTGGGCAGCTCCGCCCCTGTGGCTTTGCAGGGTACAGCCTCCCTCCTGGCTGCTTTCACGGGCTAGTGTCAAGTGCCTGTGGCTTTTCCAGGTGCATGGTGCAAGGTGTTGGTGGATCTACCATTCTGGGGTCTGGGGGACGGTGGCCCTCTTCTCACAGCTCTACTAGGCAGCACCCCAGTGGGGATGGGGACTCTGTGTGGGGGCTCCCACCCCACATTTCCCTTTCACACTGCCCTAGCAGAGGTTCTCCATGAGTGCCCTGCCCCTACAGCAAACTTCTGCCTGGACATCAAGGCATTTCTATACATCCTCTGAAACCTGGCTGGAGGTTTCCAACCCTCAGTTCTTGACTTCTGTGTACCCACAGGCCCAACACCATGTGGAAGCTGTCAAGGCTTGGGGCTTGCACCCTCCGAAGGCATGGCCCTAGCTATACCTTGCTTGGCCCCTTTTAGTCATGGCTGGAGTGGCTGGGATGCAGAGCACCAAGTCCCCAGACTGCACACAGCAGAGGGACCCTGGGCCTGGCCCATGGAACTGTTTTTTGTTCCTAGGTCTCTGGGCCTGTAATGGGTGGGGGGGCGGTGCTGCCGTAAAAGTTTCTGACGTGTCCTAGAGACATTTTCCTCATTGTCTTGGTGATTAACATTTGGCTTCTCATTAGTTATGCAAATATCTGCAGCCAGCTTGAATTTCTCCTCAGAAAATGAGATTTTCTTTCCCATCGCATTGTCAGGCTGCAAATTTTCTGAACTTTTATGCTCTGTTTCTCTTTCAAAACTGAATGCCTTTAACAGCATCCAGTCACTTCTGAATGCTTTGCTGCTTAGAAATTTCTTCCACCAGATACTGTAAATCATCTCTCTCAAGTTCAGAGTTCCATAAATCTCTAGGGCAGGGGCAAAATGCCACCAATCTCTTGGCTGAAACATAACAAGAGTCACCTTTGCTCCAGTTTCCAAGTTCCTCATCTCCACCTGAGACTACCTCAGCCTGGATTTCATTATCCATATCATTATCAGCATTTTGGTCAAAGCCATTCAACAAGTCTCTAGGGAGTTCCAAACTTTCCCACATTTTCCTGTCCTCTTCTGAGCCCTCCAAATTGTTCCAACCTCTGCTTGTCACCCAATTCCAAAGTCGCTTTCATGTTTTCGGGTGTCTTTTCAGCAGCACCCCAGTCCTGGTACCAGTTTACTCTATTAGTCTGTGTTCACGCTGCTGATAAAGACATACCTGAGACTGAGCAATTTACAAAAGAAAGAGGTTTAACTGGACTTCGGGACAGTTCCATGTGGCTGGGGAAGCCTGACAATCATGGCGGAAGTCAGAGGAGCAAGTCACATTTTATGTGGATGGTGGCAGGCAAAAAGAGAGAGGCTGTGCATGGGAACTTCTCTTTTTAAAACCATGAACAGTGAGAACTCATGGATACAGGAAGGGGAACATCACACTCCAGGGATTGTTGTGGGGTGGGGGGAGGGGGGAGGGACAGCATTAGGAGATACACCTAATGCTAAATGACGAGTTAATGGGTGCAGCAGAACAACATGGCACATGGATACATATGTAACAAACCTGCACATTGTGCACATGTACCCTAAAACCTAAAGTATAATAATAAAAAAAACAAAACAAAACAAACAAACAAACAAACAAAAAACCCATCAGATCTTGTGAGACTTATTGACTATCCTGAGACCAGCACAGGAAAAAGACTTGCCCCCACGATTCAATTACCTCCCACCAGGTCCCTCCCACAACACATGGGAATTCAAGATGAGATTTGGGTGGGGACACAGTCAAACCATATTAAGTGAGACCTTGTGTTTTAAAAAGAAAACAAAACAAAAAACAACCACAACGGAGATTCCCAGGCTCAACAAACTGAGTAGGATGGGAAAATGTATTGGTTACCTATGATGGATTAGATTCTTACATACACCATAATCTTATTTAATCCTAACAAGAGTCCTATAAAATGCACAGTATTATTGGTATGTTACAATGGAGGATGAGGCTGAAAAGTTAAGTAATCCATGCTGGTTAAGTAATCTCTCAGCTGGTAAGTGACAGCCAGGTTTGGACCACAGAGTGCATCATTCTAAAATCCACCTGTTTCCTGATGTAATATACTGCCCTAACATCGTTTGGTTAAAAATAATTTCTAAAGGGCTACATATAGTAAATTTGGTAACTATTTTAACAAAAAAGATTGTTTCTATGGACACAATTCTATGTTTTCATCACTTGGGAAATTGTAAGAATGTGATGTAAAAACCTAAGGCACAAATATAAAAGAAGGCAATATACTTACTGTTGCCATAGTCTTTTAAAATAAAGATTGCTAAATGAGGTAAGGTTGAGCCGGGTGCTGTGACTCACAGCTGTAATCCCAGCACTTTGGGAAGCCAGGGTGGGCAGATTGCTTGAGGTCAGGAGTTCGAGACCAGCCTGACCAACATGGTGCAACCCCATCTCTACTAAAAATACAAAAAATTAGCTGGGTGTGGTGGCTCATGCCTGTAGTCCTAGCTACTCAGGAGGCTGAGGCAGCAGAATCGCTTGAACCTGGAAGGTGGAGGTTGCAGTGAGCCGAGATTGCGCCACTGCACTCCAGCCTGGGCAACAGAGTGAGATTCCATCTCGGAAAAAAAAAAAAGATAAGGTTGTGTGCTGTGCTATACACCAAATTGTGTGTAATAAACATTCATATGGTAATCATAGTTGGCATCTACTTCCTTTTCAAGCTTCCTGAAAAACTGCTGTTTTCACAAGGTTGTAATTGGATTCAGCAATACAGTTTTGGTCCTGAGAAGTATACAGGTTCGAATGTGTTTGGAAAATTACGGAAATGTGTGGAATTACTGAAAACACAGGTGAGTGTTTGCGGGGGAAATAAAAAGACGAGGAATAAAAGCACATATCCCAGATAGAGCCAGTTTTCTCTGATGTCAGGGACATTGCTTTGTGTTAGGAAAGTAAGAAGCGCAAGCAGAACTGCTTCTAGTAACTGATGATTTCCCTCCTTATTCTTCCTTCTCCTTCAAGAAGTGAATGAGAGCAACATGGTTCTACATGATAATTAGGCCCTGTAGGGTTGGGGGCTTCTATGGGCTGGCCTGCAAACCTTACCAATCATGTACCTTCGTTTCCCCAGAAAAATGTGGTGCAAGTTCCAGGCAAGGTGCTCAGAAATGCTCTTCTGGAATGCACCCCATTCATAACTTGGTAATGGCACAGATGTAATAATTTGACTAAGACTTCCTGTCTTTCAATAATGACACAGATTTTGGATGATCGAAATGAATCCTGAGCCTACCACTAGCTGGATTACCTTGGGAAATAACCTTTCTGGTCCATAGTTTTCTTATGTATTAAAGAGAAACATCAATAGTGTATATCCTGTACCATTATTGTGAAGAGTCAATGATGTAATACACAGAGTGCTTTAAACTGTGCAGAATCCACAGTGAATGTTAAAGCACGCTAGCACTATTCTCTGGAATATCCTTTGTATAACCCATCCGTCCTAAGCAGTTTTGGAAAACTGACTTGCTTTGTATTTTACCTAGTAGGTGATACTTTTTGAAAAAAATATTTTATCTAAACTAATTTCTTATTGTAAACGTTTTATGGTCAGCTTAGGCTTCTATAACAAAATACCATGAATTGGGTGGCTTAACCCATAAACATTGATTTTTCACAGTTCTGGAGATTGGAAGTCAGAGATCGGGGTGCCAGCACAGTGGGGTTTTTGGTGAGAGCCCTCTTCCTGTTTTATAGACAGCTGTCTTCTTGGTGTGTCTTCACATAGTGGAAGGAGAACTAGCTAGCTCTTTGGCCTCTTCTTATAAGAGTACCAAGTCCATTCATGAGGGCTCCACCGTCAGGACCTAATCACCTCCCAAAGGACACACGCTCTAATACCATCACCTTGGGATTAGGGTTTCAACATAGGAAGTTGGGGAAGACATGTTCAGTCTACTGCAGTATACTTTTATGGTTAAAAAAACATCAAACAGTGCCAAAAGATATAAAGTGAAGAGTTAAAGTTCCACTTTTTTCTATTAATCTTTGGTTTATTTTATAAATACATTAAAAGTTATGGAATGGTATATGTCTTCACCTTTATCCTTCTGAATTTCACTTTTACATCTATGTTTTTAGTGGACTGAATTTAATGGAATTAGAGATTATCACAAGAGAGGAAGTATGTGCAACACCCTTTTTTCAGATGCCATTCTGGAATATAAACTTTATGAAGCTTTAAAGTTCATCATGCTGTATCAAGTCACGGAAGTTCATGAACAAATGAAGACTAAAAAGGCCATTCCCAGTCTTTTTAGACTCCTCTTTTCCAGGGAGACATCCTCTGATCCTTTGAGCTTCATGATGAATCACCTGAATTCTGTAGGCGACACGTGCGGACTAGAGCAGGTAACCGGGGAGGAAGAACTGCTTGTATGTAACTAAGGATGCTGTGGCACTATTTGAACACAGAGGTGTCTGGGGTTGACTTTTCAGTGGTGATATAAACAACTGCACAGAGGTGGTTTATTGATATTATCGCCCCTCAAATGAGGAAAAAAGACTAATAAATTCATTGTTCTGTGCTGGCTGCTTTGTGTCTCATCAGACCTCTGGCCAGAGAGCACCAATTCTGGGGCCCTTTCTGACCTCTCACGCTGCTTCCCAGATGCCAACAGGTTCTCTCACATAGACGTTCACCAGGAAAAAGTCCAGTTAGAAAATGAGATAATTTTGGGAAAGCATTTGGTTACCCATTGCAGATAAATATAAATTAATTGAAACTTTTTAAAGCCAGAAAATGCTTTTATCCCTCTAGAAAAGAGTTTTTTTTTTGTTTTGCTTTCCTAGAGGGTGAACAAAATTATCTGACATTTTTAAACAAATGGCTATAAAATGATATAAAATTGATTGGAAAATAATGTAGTTTTTATCGTGAGTGTTCTTTTATTTTTTCACTAATTTTTTTTCAAGTAGCTTTTTCCTGTGATTTTTACGTGCTAGCCTACAGAGTTGTTCCTATGCTTGTCCCCTTCCTTCCACACAATGAGCATTTGTTCTGAACTCTGTGCCCACTCAGTGGTGTATGGGTGGGTCTGTCAACAAGCAGATTATTTCATAAACTGCAGAGGAACACTTCCCCCCACCGTGGTGGGAGGCAGGAATTTGCAAGTGTGTATCTGTTACCTGTCTTTCATCTCATCCACAGATTGATATGTTTATACTTGGATACTCCCTTGAAGTAAAGATAAAAGTGTTCAGGCTGTTCAAGTTTAACTCCAGAGACTTTGAAGTCTGCTACCCAGAGGAGCCTCTCAGGGACTGGCCGGAGATCTCCCTGCTGACCGAGAACGACCGCAACTACCACATTCCAGTCTTTTAAGTTCGCTGGGGGCCGAACAGCAGTGCTCACCAGTGACAGTGGTCACAGCTGCAAGTAAAGTATCTCTCTGAAACCAAAGCTAGCATTTCAGCATGGAAGGAAGTAGCACCTTTTCTCCAGGATTACAGGTACACTGGATGCAGCCATGCATGGATGGTTTTTCTTTATTTTTCAGTGATTTCTCTGAAGCAGCTGCACTGATATATTTGGGTGTTGGTGGTTTGACTTTGTCCATAAGAGGTGTGGCCACTTCACGTGATGGCGGGCCTTTAAGAGCACAAAGAAGTTTAATATGGACAACAACAGGAAAAAGCAAGAAGAAAACAAGTAGGGAAAAACGGCTAACCTGTAGAGAAAGAATTTCTTTAACCTTTATGTTCTTCATTAAAAATCTTATCTTGGACTAATTTGGGGTATTTTTAGAAACATGGCGTTATTTTATATAAGCATTACCTTCCCAGGAATCTTTGTTGTATATTAATTTTTGATAACCATTTGATTAACTTTAAGTAGATGTGTGTATATATACATATGTATGTTTATATACACACATGTATCTGTGTATAGTTTTATATATACATATATACACATAGACATACAGAGAAATAACCACTACTTTGTAATACTGTACAGTTTGTTTTATATCTCTTTACATTTTTTTGTTACTGTTTTATCTGGCCAACTTAATAGTTTTATTTAGATTTTTAAAAATTCTGTAGATTAAAGCAAATGACAGTTATTGAACTGTCACAAAAATATTAAACTGTGGTACATTTAATGTGTATTTAATGTGTGGAATCTCATTATGGTAGGCAGAATAATGCCCCATGCTCCCCAAAGATGTCTGTGTCTGAATCCTCAGAGCCTGTAAAGGGCTAAATGGGTTAAATGGGAAAGGAGAATTAAGGTTGCAGGTGGAACTGAGGTGCTAATCCACTGATGCTGAAATAGGGAGATTTTTCTGGATTCTCCAGGTGGGCGCAGTGTAATCAGAATGGTCCTTAAAAGTGGAAGGGGGAATTGGAAGAGTGCCAGAGTCAGAGGGAAATGTGAAATGTGGAAGAACAGTTAGAGAGAGATGCACCATTGCTGGCTTTGAAGATGGAGGAAGGGGCCATAAGCCAGGGAGTGCAGGCAGCCTGTAGAATTGAGACTGGAAAGGAAACAGAAACTTCCCCCTAGCCTCCAGAAGGAACACAGCCCTGCCAACACCTTGATTTTAGCCCAGTGAAGCCTGTGTTAGACCTCTAATCTGCAGAACTGTAAGATAATAGATTTGTGTTTAAGCCACTAAGTCTGTGATAATGTGTTATAGCAACAGAAAACTAGTATTCTCAGGCTAGTTTTTGGTCGTCTTTATTTTGGAAATACTTTTCTAGTTTAATTTAATAATTTTTATTTTGGAGGTACTTTGCTAGTCTGTTTTTTTTTTTTTCTTCCAGCCATTACAATAGACTTTTATTTAAAGTAAAACATCTGCAGACCAAATAATTCTTAAAATTGTTTGTTTCAAGTTTAACCATCTTCATAACAGCTGCACCCACAGACTTCAACTACATGATTACTTCTTTGCCCATGCTTCTCTTTCTTTTCTTTCCCGAATAACCTCTTTCAGATATGGTTCCAGGTAGAAATTTTCCTCTTCATATTTGGTCCACTGCTCTTTACGCAAGATCTGATGCTTCACGGTCGGGTCCAGTGCCCTCTTAATACGAAACATCCTGTCATTATAAAGATTCTCAGGAAGGCTTCTTGTGGCTTCTTTTACATCTTCATCCTCGTATATTGTATCATCTCGCATTAACCCCAGCTTATTGAATCCTGCAGCATCGTAATACCATTTTCGAATACCATCCAGCCACTTGCCTGATGCCGAAACGGCCTGCTTGCCAGCCATTTTGACAAGAAAGAGGCTGGTCTGTTTTGAGTTTCAGTACATAAGAATAATTTTTAAAATCTTGCTAATTATATATTACTTCAAAGTCACAAATCCCTTTCTAAGAATGGCTTACTTCACAAGATATTTAGCACTAACATTTTCCCAGATGTTCATATTATTTCTGCAGTAAATTAAAAGGGAGTGTGTCAAATGCTGTCATGTCTGAAATTTACATTCATATTCTTTTGCAACGGAGATGATCAGTCTTGTGTGCTACATGAACCATGTCTGACGGTAGCTTGTTCCCACTGTCATTTTGTTTTCTGGTTGAAGATTAATGAGCTCAGCCACACAAACAAGAGTTCTTCATTGACCTCTACAGTCCCTGCCTGTTTGGAAACATCTATGGTTTTGCATAACTCCTGTCATTTAACTGACAGTGTTAGAAGATATCCCCCTGATGTGTTACTGTAACCAAGAAAGCATGAACGCCACCCCTTTTGGTGATGGCCTGCCATGGGCTGCTGTGGCTGATACTTATAGAATTGTTGCTCTGAAGTTTTGGCTCTACTTGAGCTGTCCAGAAGCGTACCTGGCATTTGTGTATTACCACTCACCTTGGATCTCCTTACCGATGTAATTATTTCCACATAAATCCAGGACTGAAAGGAAAATTTTTTTCACCAGGATTGGCAGCCTATAGCTCTGTGACCTCACTCAACCTATCGTGTTGTGGGCGGGGGGCAAGAATTCTTTAGAGAACCAAGTTGTGAAAAAGGTTTCAATCCAGTGAAAGTAAAAAGTAAGAGGACATTTAGATAGTTGCTAAATTTTGGGAAGATGTCAAAACAGGTTTTTAGGGAGGAGGTATGAGGTGTTGTTTTGTTTTGTTTTGTTTGTTTTTATTCAGTTGTATAATGAATATAACAAGTAGCCAGAAGGAGCTGCATATAAATTAGCAGCACTTTTAAATGTCAACAATAAATTTGAGGTGAGCTTCCTGTGTGATGCCAACATTTAAATGTCTTTCTAACCGTATATGTTTTAAATGGTGAGAGAACTGTAGCAAAAATAGAAACATAAAGCCCTTGTTGGTTTTTTATTTTAGGATAAGTTTCTCTCTTAAATTTTGGCCTTACGTGTCCATACTGAGGGGTTGTATGAATATTAGTACAAGGCTGACTTTTACTGTGGTAAAATATACATAACATATAGTTTATATTTTAACAATTTTTTTTTGAGACAGAGTTTCACTCTTTTTGCTCAGGCTGGGGTGCAATGGCACAATCTCGGCTCACTGCAACCTCCACCTCCCGGGTTCAAGTGAGGCTGCCTGCCTCAGCCTCCCAAGTAGCTGGGATGACAGGTGTCCGCCACTACGCTCGACTAATTTTTTGTATTTTTAGTAGAAACGGGGTTTCACCATTTAGCCAGGCTGATCTGAACTCCTGACCCTGGGCGATCCGCCCGCCTCAGCATCCCAAAATGCTGCGGTTACAGGTGTGAGCCACTGCACCCGGCCTTAACAATTTTTAAGTGACAGTGACATTAAGCATATTCACATTGTTGTGTGACCCTCACCACCATCCACCCTCAGAACTTTTTAAACTCTCCAAGACTGACTTTTTTTCAAAGCAGGCAACTTTAATTCCCTACCTGGTACCTGGATTCCTTTTCCTTTTCATGCTATCTTTTCATCATACTCTTCTAATCTGAGTATTTCCTCTGGGCTTCAAAGATCTCAGTGGAGAAGTACAACCTAAGAGGGAGTTAGGTGACCAAATGGATCAGGAAAATCGTGTTTTATCTCCAAAGTAAAACGGTAACTATGGGTGGCTTCTGGGCTCAACTTAGAATATTATCATTGAAAAGTCCCCAAGAAACTTAATTCAGAGCCACCCTGGTGACTTGAATTTCTCAAATGTCTTCATGGTCTTGAACCAAAGTTATTTCCACCCAAGGGAGAGTCAGGTGAAAGGGTCCCCAGGGCCCTCTCTAGGGGACAGGAGACCTCCAGACTAAGCTGGTGGAGGATGGACTCAACCTCCAAGAGAGAAGAGCAGCCCGGATCAGGGGGCATTAACATTAATTTTCCCAGGACTTTTCTGCAAATGGGTATTGGATGGAAATATTTGTTATTCTCAATCAGATGAGTTTCTCCTATTTTAGTGAGACCAAAGAAAGACAATTTTAATTCTGTCCAAGCTGACTTTTTTGAATGCTCTGGAAATGTTGGAATTCCACATCAAAGTATGTAACTGTTTTAAACTGATGACTAACCCAATATGTGAAAATATATACAAGCATGAATAAAGGGATGACTAATTCCAGAATTAGCAATAATTGGCTGGGCGTGGTGGCTCAAGCCTGTAATCCCAGCACTTTGGGAGGCCGAGGCGGGTGGATCACG
>NW_026652292.1:13517669-13580677 GCF_009828535.3 Hylobates moloch
GCCAATTTTCTCTTAAATAGCAAATTCCCAAAGCTGTATGATTCTGTTTGCAAGAATGTTTTTCACACTGCTTAATAAGACCAGTTAATGTGTAAAACAAAGAAAAAAACATATATATATCACGTATTTTCATGGATCTGAAACTTTAACTGTCTATAGGGTTGCTTGTCATAGTTGAACATTATTTAATTAACTTATTGACTATATGTGGGTATACTTTTCTCTATAGCCATTCACTTTTTTAAAGTTTTAATTATTTAATTGACAAATTAGCTATTCATTTTCCTTCAAATCCTATTTTTATCACAATGTCCATTTTACAGCTACACACAAAATTTAGTGGGTCCAAATTGTTCAATCACTTCTATGTTATTTGTTCAGAATAGTGGATCTTTGCTTAATTCACTTTTGTTTTAATCCCATCATATTCCTTTAGGCCAAGAAAATGAAAGCTCATTTGGATTATATTTATGCTTAATATCAACATGGTTTATAAGTGGACAGAAAAACACTCACTCACGTATTCAGCCACCTATGGTCTGGAGTGGTCTGTAGAACAGCCCGAAGTGTACACCATGTCTCTGCACTTGAAGCTCATGGAATGTGTTGGAGGAGACTCGAGCTCCATGTGGGAACAGTGTGGACCAAGAGCCAGCATGGAGGAGGGCTGTGTGAGCAGACTGCTGTAGAATGCTAAAGTTATAATCCTAGCTGGTGTCTCGTTCTGTTTAAAAAAATCAAATTTCTGTATTTAATTGACATATTGATCCTTATAGTCAGTACCATCAGGTCTTAGATTGTTAAGTCATTTTGCTGCCACCAGACTAGTGACAGTCACTCACTTATTTGTAATGATTCTTGGGAAGTTTAGTCGAGAGAATATCCTTGAATAAAGAAGGACATGTTTTAAGTATTTTCGTCGTAGTCTAGATGGGTTGTTAAACCCATTTCCACACGAGTATAAACGTAAAACAGAAACATGAAGGTGTCAGCAATCATGATTTTGTTTTACTTGTTCACAAGTTTGAAAAGGTGCATGAGGCACCAATCAGTGACACTGGAATGCTTTAAGGATGGTTTGTGACTTTACCCCATTGTGCCTTATCATTTGTCAACAAACTTACTGGGCCAAACACAAATGGCTGAGACACTTCTGGCCCCCTTTCTTGTCATCCCTGCCATCCCCAAAGACAGACTCTGGGAAACAACTTGGGAACTGCTTCAAGTAGATGTCAGGTCATGGCTTCGTCCGCTGCCCAGCATGTACCTGGACTTCCTTTGGGTGCTGGCTTTTCTGCTGGACTAAGAGATTCATGGAAAGAACCCCAGGGCAAGGTGAGGAGAAGCAGCTGGTACAGACTGATGACGAAGGAGAGGACCAGAAAAGCTGCTTGGGTGTGGTGGAAGTTTCAGTGTAATGTGATTCCTAGTAGGCACATCTGTGACTCCCTTAAATAAAAAGAGGCAGAGATGAGGGGATGCCTGGTGAAAATGGTGTTTGTTGTAACATGTTGGTATCATTGTGGGTAAGTAGAACAGACAAATATTTACATCTCTTATGAAAAGCTACCTTTAGCCATAGATAAACATTAAAAGAAGACTCAGCCCTGGAGTATATTCGATCTATGGTTAACTCATCTATCAGCAAATGGTTAAGTAAGCAAAATTAATTTTTCCATTTGGTGTGTATTTCACAGGGTAACAATGAAGTGCTCCAATCTGCTTGTGAGACCAGTTAGATTAGTAGTGCATTTGGGACCATTCCTCCTGTATGTCTTTACAAGCAAATTGAAATGATGTGCTCTTCTTTGTACTATACAGAAGGACACACCACAGATCCTTTTTAAAGCAGGTAATAAAGTAGCTTTTTCCTTTTGAAACATCATTGTCAAACAGTGCTTTTTAAACTATTCTTGGTAAAGAATGAGCTTTAAAAATTCTAATCCTTTGCAGGTTGGTAGTTTTATAAATACAATAAAAATATAGCACCAAGATCAGATTGCTATAAAAGTTTCTAAACACTTTCAATTTCTGTACTTAATCTTGCAGTGTGGTAATAAAGACTTCCACACTTTAGTAGCACTAAAATACGAGTTTCAGGCAAGATTCAGCAGATTCTGTTACTTGGTGGCTGAGATTTTGCCTAGAGCAGGAGGGCAGTGATTTTGGGTTTTTGCTATTACTGTTCCAACTAGGGCCACCATGTGAGCTTCTGCACACGCATCTTGCTTAGTGGTCCTTGACTGAGGAGGTGAATGAAGCTGAGATCTCTCCAAGCCATGGAGGGCTTGAGGTATCAACTGCCCCAAGGGAAGAATTGTCTTTTTCTACCAATAAGGCTCAGCCTACTGGCCAAGCCCTGCACCAGTAGGGATGCCTTTTCCTGATTTGCATAAAGGGCTGTATTGGCAGGAGGTCCCTGGATCAGCCAGATAGTCCCACTGCCGAGGTGCACATTGCAGGAAGAGGATACTGTTTTGAGAAGACATTCATGGATTTCACCAGTCCCTCAGAAAAAATCGGCAAGAACCTGCCTGAGTTCACAGTTCTTTGTGCTTAAGAAAAAGCATCACATTTTATTTCTTTACTGGATTTCAAGTTCCTTGTGGGAACGGATGTGGGTATCATATCATTATGACCAGAACATTGCTCGTATAAATGTCAGAGGAATTCCAAATTGCAAGTTTGATAATGAGAGCCAAGCTCAGCTGTTATTTCTCAAAGAGGCAAAGAATCTAACTGTGATTATGTTCCCTGGAAATTTCTTTTTATTGATCCAGGAATTGAAGAGAGCAAGTTTTTAGATGTAGTCAGGGGACAGAAGCATATGCTGACACATTCATCAAGCCAGGGTGGCCTATAGAATGGACACGAGTCAAACCAAGTTTTGCTAACAATGTATCCCTAGTGAGGTTAAAATTATCCAGGGCCATCAAGTTCACCTAGAAGCAGGTTGTTGGACTGATATGCCTGTGAAAGAATGTTATTTAGTGGGATCACAGATCCTAAGAATGGAGAACCTTGAGATGTCGTGGGGCCTGGGCGCAGTGGCTCACACTTGTAATTCCAGCACTTTGGGAGGCCGAGGCAGGCGGATCACTTGAGGTGAGGTGTTTGAAACCAGCCTGGCCAACATGGTGAAACCTCATCTCTACTAAAAATACAAAAAATTAGCCGGGCATGGTGGCAGGTGCCTGTAATCACAGCTACTTGGGAGGCTGAGGCAGGAGAATTGCTTGACCCCGGAGGTGGAGGTTGCAGTGAGGTGAGATTGTGCCGCTGCACTCCAGCCTGCCAACAGAGTGAGACTCCGTCTCAATTGAAAAAAAAAAAAAAAGATGTCCTGGGAATACACACACCGTGTTCCACTGCCTATGGAAGAGGCCTCACCCTGACCTGCCAGCTGCCCTTCCTGGGCTCAGTGGAGCCTCCGTGCAGGTTCCGGGTTGGAGATGCAATGTACAGTTGAGCTGGTGCGGCAAACAGGAAGCAAGAGCAGAGGCATGGGTGGCCTGGATCAGCAGAGCCATGGTAGGAGTCCGTTCAAATAATTATCAAATTGGAAACACAGGCACGTGGCCAACATGCACAACTGAAACCAGAAAAAAGTGAGGGCCCTAGAGGCTTACCACTAACACAGAGGAAAGTCCCTTTGTTCTTAAACAGCAGGAGGCATCGGATAGTTTCTTCTCCACCAAACTGTATTAACCTGGACACATCCAGGTTGTTGGTTTCCTAACAGTTTTGACACTCTCTAAAAGACGAACAGCTTGCTTGGCATTTGCAGGCCTCAAGTATGGTGTCGCTGAAGAGGAGGCCCAGGTTAAATGTCTGCACTAAGAAGAGCTTTGAGCAAATTCATGAATTCCAATTCTGTGTGTATTTTTATTGTGAATGACAAATGTTTATGAGCTTAAGTTTGTTTTATTAATTAGTCCGGACATGGTGGCTCATGCCTGTAATCCCAAAACTTTGGGAGGCCGAGGTGGCTGGATCACCTGAGGTCAGGAGATCGAGACAAGCCTGGCCAACATGGTGAAAATATGTCTCTACTAAAAATACAAAAATGAGCTAGGCGTGGTGTGTGGCGAGTGCCTGTAATCCCAGCTAGTTGGAAGGCTGAGGCGGGAGAATCACTTGATCCTGGGAGGCAGAGGTTGCAGTGAGCCAAGGTCGTGCCACTGCACTCCAGCCTGGGTTACAGGAATGAAACTCTGCCTCAAAAAAAAAAAAAAAAAAAAAATATACACACACACACACACACACAATATAATTAGTAGGAAATATTGCCTGAGCCTAAGTCTATCTTGTTAGAAATGCAAGAAATTTAGCTAGTGCATTTCTGTAGTCCCAGCTACTCACGAGGCTGAGGCAAGAGAATTGCTTGAACCCAGGAGGCAGAGGTTGCAGTGAGCTGAGATTGTGCCACTGCACTCCAGCCTGGGCAACAGAGTGAGACTCCATCTAAAAAAACAAAAAAAAAAAAGCAAGAAATAACTTCTAATATTCTTTGGGTTCTGTTCAAGCACTTTAGGTTGTGAGGGTAGAAAACCTCTTGAGTTGGATAGGGAGAATCCCACACACCGCCAGGGCAGGAAGTATAGCCAGTCCTCACTGCAAGTTGCCTGAAACCTGTAAAGTCAAGAATTAAGGTTACCAGCTGCATTTCTGCTGGTCCATGAGGTCTCACATCTCAAGATTGCTATGCCTTACGCTGTACATTTCTCTCTCCTTCTTCCTCACTTTGTCTTTTTTTACCTCTGTCCCCACTCCTCATCCCTAGAATGTGAAGTTGCTCCTACTACTGAACAGAACTGCACCTTAGTTCACTAGTTCAGATTCCTGAGAAGCAAAATCTGATTGGCTAAGATTCTATGGCACTATGGCCCTTGAACTACCTGCCCGTCTCTAGATAATCATCTGTAGTCACAGTATGGGGAAAGGGAGCCCCCAGAGCAGAACCAGTTTCTGGAAAATGCCCGAGCAGGACCACATCTGAAACCATATCTAATACATGTTAGGCTTCTTACCTTTCCCCTTTCATGATGGCAGATGAAGCCTGTTCAGATCACTGCATAACTAAAATTGGCAGTTATCCAACTAGAATCCTCACTCATAAAAATCTTAATCAGTTCATTTGAGAGGAACAAAGACAACTGCTTGGTGACACAAATCTTAGGGTAGCAGTCACGCAAGGTTGCCCGTATGAAGTAGTAGAAGATAGAACAAAAAGTTACAGATGCCCAGAATAATTCCCCTCATGGGCAGGTTTGTTGTTTTTGGTTTGTTTAAATAGCTGAAAACATACTCGTTCCTGTGCTGTTTTTAAAATTCAGAAAAAAAGCTCTGTGAGCATTACTCCAGTATTTTGATGGAAATGGTTGACAGTTTCTTTTGTCCTCTAAACCTGAAACTAGGTACGTTTTCAGCCCCACTTTTAGCAGCAGCTGGTTAGCTCTGTTTGCAAAGCATTCTGGCTCCAGTACCTGAACTTAATGGTGCAGATGCTGGATCTGTCATTGTTAGCTTCCTTCGGGTTCCATGATGACTTCCTTAATTTGTTGTTCTCTTTGTGCCATGAGTAGTAAATTCTTACCGGCAGTGAGAAATTAGCTCCTCCGCTCTTAAGGATAAGCACGAAGGTCAAATCTCATGGTCTGAAGCTACATGCACAGAATTCCCAGCAGCTCTATCACGGCTAGTTTTATGTTTACTGTAATGAAATACTTCCCCCCAATCCTATTATGACTTCTACAGGATATTATATTTGTTAAGGTATATCCTGGGGCCAGGGAACAGAACAGAGTGCCCAGACCCTTAAAAAGGTAAACCTGGTGGCTGTTCTTACTAGTCAGAGTTGCATTTGTGGCTTTCTAGACATTGAAGTAAATAAAAAGAAATCTTTGTAGGGCTTCATAGTGAATATCAGAAAAGGTAGTTCGGTATTATAAATGGATAATGCCACAAAATATATTTCTGGATCAATGTGTGTTGGAGACATTAAATTTATCTACATTCCAAAGGTTAACAATGGAACTAAACTAAGCCAAGGGGAGAGTTCTAGTTTTTTTGTTTTGCTTTGTTTTAAAAATAAATACAGAAAAGAGAAATATTTCTTACAAGCTAATGATCAGCAACACCTAGTGGAACGAGTAATCGTGTTGAACAATGCTATGGAAAGACAGTATCAAAAGCAGACGGACTTGCAGTTTCATTCTAATAACTTCAGTCTCCACATTAAAGAACTGTGGGAAGGAGCAAGTACCTTATAGGACAGATACTGTTGGTTTCTGTACCCATAGTTACTCTAGCTCAGGAAAAAGGAAGTAAATAAATATGGTGAAGTAATTTCAAATGGTTCCAAAGCCATTTCCTTACCTTACTCCTAAACTATTTGTAGATAATGGGACTTTCAAAGTCAGTGATTGTGTTAAACAAGGGGCAGTGACGAACAATTGTAACCAGACATTTTCACATGGATGAAACAAATCAGGCATTTTCAAATATGAACTGGAAAGGGACCTTTCCACATAATGCACTTAAAGAGGTTTATAAAGTCCCAGAATGTCAGCAAAGACACATAATGATGAGGGACAACCTCTTAAAAATTCTAACAAAGTGTTCACTGTTTCCCACAGTTCCTCTGTGTAGGCTGATGGTCCTACGGAGGTACATAGTTAGATTAATCTGATCTTTGGTATCATTGTATCCCAACAGGGACCAGGAGGATCATCATCATCTGTGTGGCAGACTAAAAGGCTGTTAAATATTTGTATATAGAGAGAATTAAGTATCATAGTAAATTACAAACTTTGTGATTAATGAGTGACCCTCTGATAGCTACTTTACGGGAGCATCCTAAACATTTCTCAGCATTCATCTCATCACACTTCTGTTCATTCTATGTAACTGCAGCCAATCTCATATTCCACAGTCCTTTTTTTTTTTTTTTTTGAGACGGAGTCTCGCTCTGTCCCCCAGGCTGGAGTGCAGTGGCGCGATCTCGGCTCACTGCAAGCTCCGCCTCCTGGGTTCACGCCATTCTCCTGCCTCAGTCTCCCGAGTAGCTGGGACTACAGGCGCCCGCCACCACGCCCGGCTAATTTTTTGTATTTTTAGTAGAGACAGGGTTTCACCGTGTTAGCCAGGATGGTCTCGATCTTCTGACCTTGTGATCCGCCCGCCTCGGCCTCCCAAAGTGCTGGGATTACAGGCTTGAGCCACCACGCCCGGCCATATTCCACAGTCCTTTACAACAATTCTTTGGTTTTGAGCGTTATTATAGTGGAGGTAGAGTTTTATGAGTATTTTGTCAAGATCGAGCCAGGGAACTTCCATATTATTGTTTCAAGAGAATTGACTTCCAAAGCGACTTTTCAAGAGACCCAGAAGGGTCATGCCTTAGTAGTAGAGCTAAACTATCCCAGAGCAGAGGCTACTTCAAACCTACCCTAAACACGTTTAAAAAGAAGCCATGACAGGATCAAACAAATCTGATTTTCCAGTAACTTAACTGTCTTCTCTAACAAAGCCATTCTTTAAGGGAACATGGCAAAGTTCAGATACTTAATGTTCACCAGCCAATAAAAAATTACTAGACATGCCAAGAAGCAGGAAAATGTGACCCATAACCAAGAGTTTTTTTTTTAAAAAAAAGCAGTCAATAGGAAAAGACCCAACAATGGCAGACAATGGAATTAGTAGGCAAGGACTTTGAAATGGCTATTACATATATGCTTGCTGTGTTTAAATATTGTTAAAATATAATCGTGAGAGATAGTGAAGATATTTAAAAACCAAATGGAAATTCTAGAGGTGAAAAATACAGTATCTGAAATGAAAAATACATTGGATGGGATTAACTGCATCTTCTTTATGGAAAAAGAAAAGATGAATGAACTTGAAGTTGTAGCAATAGAAACTATTCAAACTGAAACAGAAAAGCAATGGGAAAAAATGGGGCCTCAGTGACTTGGGGTAAATTATTCGTGTAATTGCAGTCCCAGTAAAGTGTTTGTTTGGCCGGGGGTTCGGGGGCAGGAAGGAGGCCAGGTGCCGTGGCTCGGGCCTGTAATCCCAACACTTTGGGAGGCTGAGGTGGGAGTATACCTTGAGCTCAGGAGTTTGAGACTAGCCTGGGTAACATACCGGGACCTCATCTCTACTGAAAAAAAAAAAAAAATAGCTGAGCATGATGGCACACGCCTGTAGTCCCAGCTACTCGGGAGGCTGAGGCAGGAGGAATACTTGAGCCCTGGAGTTCGAGGCTGCAGTGAGCCATGATTGCATCACTGCACTCCAGTCTACATGACAGGGTGAGACCCTGTCTAAAAACAAAAACAAGGCCGGGCGCGGTGGCTCAAGCCTGTAATCTCAGCACTTTGGGAGGCCAAGGCGGGCGGATCACGAGGTCAGGAGATCAAGACCATCTTGGCTAACACGGTGAAACCCCGTCTCTACTAAAAATACAAAAAATTAGCCGGGCGTGTTGGCGGGCGCCTGTAGTCCCAGCTACTCGGGAGGCTGAGGCAGGAGAATGGCGTGAACCCGGGAAGCGGAGCTTGCAGTGAGCCGAGAGCGCGCCACTGCACTCCAGCCTGGGCGACAGAGCGAGACTCCGTCTCAAAAAAAAAAACAAAAACAAAACATGAAAACATTGAAGAAATAATGGGTGAAAAAAATTCAAATTTGCTAAAAGCTATGATGAACACACAGATCCAAGAACCTTCATAAAACCCAAGTAGGATAAACACACAAAAAGATCACATTGAACCACATCGTACTCAAATCGCTGAGAAACAGTGATAAAATCTTAAAATCAGCCAGAGGAAAAAAGGCATATGAGATACAGAAGAACAAAGATAAGAATGAGACAGATTTCTTTTTAGAAATGATGCAAATCAGAAGATAATGGTATGATACCTTTACCGAATAAAACATTTTTTGGGGTCAATGTAGAATTCCACATCTAGGAAAACATCCTTTAAAATTTTTACCCTAGGCTGGGCATGGTGGTGGCTGAGGCAGGAGGATCACTTAAGCCTGGAAGTTCAAGGTTATGATTGTGCCTGTGAACAGCCATTGCATTTCAGGTTATGATTGTGCCTGTGAACAGCCATTGCATTTCAGCCTGGGCAACATAGTGAGACCCCATCTATTAAAATAAAATTTCACCTTAAGATAAAATAAAGGCTTTTAGGCTGGGCGTGGTGGCTCATGCTTGTAATCCTAGCACTTTGGGAGTCCGAGGCGGGCAGATCACCTGAGGTCATGAGTTCGAGACCAGCCTGGCCAGCATGGCCAAACCCCATCTCTACTGAAAATACAAAAATTAGCCAGGCCTGGTGGTGCATGGCTGTACTCACAGCTACTCAGGAGGCTGAGGCAGCAGAATCGCTTGAACCCAGGAGGTGGAGGTTGCAGTAAGCCGAGATCACACCACTGCACTCCAGTTTGGGCAACAGAGTGGAATTCCGTCTCAAAATAATAATAATAAATTTTAAAAAAGACTTTTAGCCGGGCGCGGTGGCTCAAGCCTGTAATCCCAGCACTTTGGGAGGCTGAGGCGGGCGGATCACGAGGTCAGGAGATCGAGACCATCCTGGCTAACAAGGTGAAACCCCGTCTCTACTAAAAATACAAAAAATTAGGCGGGCGTGTTGGCGGGCGCCTGTAGTCCCAGCTACTTGGGAGGCTGAGGCAGGAGAATGGCGTGAACCCGGGAGGCGGAGCTTGCAGTGAGCCGAGATCGCACCACTGCACTCCAGCCTGGGGGAAAGAGAAAGACTCCGTCTCAAAAAAAAAAATAAAAAATAAAAAATAAAAAAAAAATAAAAAAGACTTTTAAAGACAAAAGCTGAGAGACTTTGTTACCACCAGATCTGCACTATATGTAAGATTAAGGGAAGTTCTTTAGGCAGAAGAAAAATAAAACCAGATGGAAACTTAGATCTATGCAAAAGGATGGAGAGCATAAGGAATGCTAAGTATAAATGTATTTCATTCTTATTTTAAAATGTATTTTAAAAGTAATTGACTGGCTAGGTGTGGCTCATGCCTGTAACCCCAGCACTTTGGGAGGCCAAGGCGGGCAGATCACCTGAGGTCAGGAGTTCAAGATCAGCCTGGCCAACATGCTGAAACCCTGTCTCTACCAAAAATACAAAAATTAGCCAGGTGTGATGGCACATGCCTGTAATCCCAGCTGCTCGGGAGGCTGAAGCAGGAGAATGGCTTGAACTCGGGAGGCAGAGGTTGCAGTGAGCCAAGATCATGCCATTGCACTCCAGCCTGGGCGACAGAGCAAGACTCCATCTCAAAAAAAAAAAAAAAAAGTAATTGACTATGTAAAGCAAAATTAACAAATGCATAGTGGGGTTCATTACTTATGCTGAAATAAAATGTAGGATAACAATAGCACAAAAGATGAGACCAAGCGTGGTGGCTCACGCCTGTAATCCCAGCACTTTGGGAGGCTGAGGTGGGCGGATCATGAGGTTAAGAGATAGAGACCATCCTGGCCAACATGGTGAAACCCTGTCTGTATTAAAAATACAAAAATTAGCTGGGCATGGTGGTACGTGCCTATAGTCCCAGCTACTCAGGAGGCTGAAGCAGGAGAATTGCTTGAACTTGGCAGGTGGAGGTTGCAGTGAGCTGAGAGCTGAGATCACGCCACTGCACTCCAGCCTGGCAATAGAGTGAGACTTCATCTAAAAAAAAAAAAAAAAAAAAGATGAATAGGGAAAATGGAAGTCTACTGTTATAAAATTATAACATTTAAATATTATTTAAAGTAGGCTTGGTAAGTTAGGGATATGTATTATAAACATTGGCACAACCACTGAAAACTAAAATGTAGACGTATAGCTAACCAATAGCAGGAAATAAGGGAAAAATGAACAAAGAACAGATGAGGTGAATAGAGAACAAATAGCAAGATGGTAGATCTAATCTCAACCATATCGTTAAGTGTAAATTATATAAATCCTCCAATTAAAATGAATGAATTTGATCCAGCTGACCAGCGAGAATTTTATAATGTATTGTGAAGTGAAAAAAGCAATATGCAGAGTTATGTATAGGGTATGATTCCATTTTGATTCAATGTTTAGAAAGCAACAACTGAAACTTCACCATACCTATATATCTCTGTATGTGTGTACATATATATATATATGCATTTGTACATATATACATACACAATAGCTTGAGAATGGAGAAAGTGTAGAAGGAGAAACATTGGACTGCTAGCATTAGCTATGGGTGGGGGGGATAGGGAGGGGAAGGAAAAAATAAAGGAGACTGGCAAAATGGAAACATGCATGAGAAAATATTACCCAAAAGTGTTAACTATAACATCTCTGTGACAATATGGCTAACACTAAAAATGAGTTCAGAACATAGACCAGGAGCAGAACTTGACATGAGCATGTGAAAACATTGAATTGACTTAGGATGGGGTTGTGGCTAATTTTAGTCTTAGATTCTAGAACTTCAATATAGTTTCAATAATATTATATTTTATTAAAATTAAAACTAAAAATATGAGGTTTGAAGATACAGAAAATTATGACCCAAATTCCTTTTATGTAGTGTTTTATAGTGTTGTTTGAATCTCTTAGTTTTCTGGAGAGAAGGCAGACTCTTTGTGTAATAATTCTCCTAAGACAGTGTTTCTGGCCTGTTAAAAATGCTTTAGCATTTTACCTGCTATTGGCACACAACACTGGCTCCTATAAGTGGTCATTAAACATGGCGAGATACTCCACTAGAAGTGAGAAATGAATTGGTCAGGGTTCTTTGGTTGCAAGCAGCAGGAACTGACTTTGACTGACTGAAAAAAAAAAAAAGAAAAAAAGGAAATTATTGGGAAGATGAATTCAGGCAAGTCCAGCGGGGAACCAGCAACTCCAGGAATGGCCTATTGCTAGAGAATTCTGGGCAGGTTGCTGCCACTGGCATGAATGAATTCCAGTCTTCCAAATTTACAATGGCTCAGATGTCAAAGCTCTGGAAGACGGCACTGGACTCATCACATGTTCGTTCTGTAGATAGACCAGGACCTACTGGGAGGTGCTCAGGACCCCTGAGGAATTCAGTAGCAGGAGGGCTGCTACCTGTAAGTACAGTCCCACCAAGATTGCAGAGGGGGAAAGTTTTCATGCGCGTCCGTGTGAAGAGACCACCAAACAGGCTTTGTGTGAGCAACATGGCTGTTTATTTCACCTGGGTGCAGGCGGGCTGAGTCCGAAAAGAGAGTCAGTGAAGGGAGATAGGGGTGAGGCCATTTTATAGGATTTGGGCAGGTAAAGGAAAATTACAGTCAAAGGGGGGTTGTTCTCTGGCGGGCAGAGTGGGGGTCACAAGGTGCTCTGTAGGGGAGCTTTTGAGCCAGGATGAGCCAGGAGAAGGAATTTCACAAGACAATGTCACCAGTTAAGGCAGGAACAGGCCATTTTCACTTCTTTTGTGGTGGAAAGTTAAGGCGGGAACCAGCCATCTGGATGTATACGTGCAGGCCACAGGGGATATGATGGCTTAGCTTGGGCCCAGAGGCCTGACAAAAGTTATTTCCCGAAAAGAAAAATCTGAGTGTGCCCAAGATACACCTTTCTTAGTACTGGAAAGCAGAAGAGAAACTGCAGAGAAAAATGTGCACAGAGCTGAGTGTCTACCTGCAGCACATGATCCAGTTGCATTCCTGAGTCTGGAGCCCAAACTGAAGAAGGCATGGCTTGCAAATGCTTTCATGCTATGAATCTGAGGGAATTGAATTTATGGTTCTAAGTCCAATGTAATAGACATATTATGGTTTGCTTTTATCTTGAAGGAAGTTGATATAGTAATTTGTGTTGATGGCTTGTAAATAGACAGTTTTAGGTATTAGGTACATTTTTTAATAAATTCACATTTCATTTTCCATCTCTCATTTCAAGTGTTACTATAGTATAAAATAATTGTTTTCTGATGTGGGCCTAAAACCAGAAAAAAAATATAATACGTTAGTTAAATTGGGAAATTTTACCAACATATAATAAATGTTGCTGAGTGATATGAGATGAAATGGCATGTTTGAGCCTCAGAGGAGGATATAGCAAATGGGCAAGTTGGGGGAAATCATTAAAGGAAAGATGTGCAGACTGCTGAGATTCTGTGCACTGCAAAAGGAAGATAGCGATCTTTCAGATAGGCTTAGAGTTTAAGAAAATAATACATCACTGAAATAAAAGGTAAGGATTAAAGAATTGGTATGGAGTGGAAATGGAAAGCTTTTGCTTTTTGAAACATTCGGACTCAAGATCCATCTTCCAGTCTTCCAAAATGTTAAGGGCTCCTGTTTGTGCCTTCTCAGAATGATGTGCTTGCTTTCTTCAGGAAGACAAGTGTTATTTACTACTGTTTACACCTGTCGTGATAGTGAACCCCAGGACTCCCACAGAAGTGTGCTCTGACCTCTTATATGGTATTCTTTCTTAAGCCACAGGAAAGGAAATAATGGTCATTGAGAGGCAAAGTGTGTGCCTTTCACCCTGTGCCCTTTAAATATCAATAATTATTGTTTTTCTTCCTGAAGAAGCAGCATCTGGTTGTATGGAATTTGGCAGAAGTGGGCATCCTGTGCTAGTTCTTTTGATATTTAAATATGAGCAAGATAGGTAAATGGCAACTAAATCTGAGCCATTTGAGGAGGAATGAGAGTAATAAAAACAACGAAACTGAACCACACACATTGAGTTAGATCTTTGTAGATTGTCTTGTCAACCTGCCTACCCCAGTCATATGGAGGAGAATGTGAGGATCAAAGAGACTACATGATTTGACACAATTTCACTGTTCAAACACTTCTGGGACTTTTCTATACAATTTCTTGTTTTGAAGAAATACAGAATTATTTTACAACAGTGTTATGTGGGGTATCCTCCTTACAGACAAATCCTGTTATGACAAGACTGATCATATAGAAATATATATAGGGACATGTATCTGCAATTTTGTGTTGAACTTCAACATTGGACTGAATTTAGGAAGGTGATGGATTAGATACATAGCTTGCAATTCTTTCATCATCCTTAAAAATGGGCCCATTTCCAGGCCAGATCCACGGGTATCTCTTGGGAATTTGCACCCATCTGAAGCATGCTCAAGAAGCGCAGGTATATGAAAAGATGCTCAGCATCACCAATCATCAGGGAAATGCAAATCAAATCACTATGAAATATCACCTCATACTTATTAGGATGGCTATTATCAAAAAGGCAAGAGATAAATGTTGGAGAAAATGCAGAGAGAAGGGACCCCTGGTACGATGGTGGTGGGAATGTAGATTGATGAAGCCACTGTGGAAAATAGTATGGAGGTTCCTAAATTGAAAATAGAAATACCATATAATCCAACAATTTCTCTTCTGGATATATACCCAAAGGAGATGAACTCACCACCTCATAAATGTATCTGTACTGTTGTGTTCATTGCAGCATTAGTTAAGTTTTCATGGTAAGAATGGCCTTCTAAAAAATAAATTTTACTGCATAAATGTAAGGTGTACAACATGTTCTAAGATAAATACAGTAAAATAGTTACTACAGTCAAGCAAATTAACATATGAATCATTTCATATAGTTACTCCAACCCCATCCCCCATTTTTTCTGGCAAGAGTTCAGTTAAGTTTATATATCTGCACTGTTGTGTTCATTGCAGCATTAGTCACAATAGCCAAGATATGGAAACGACAAAGGTGTCCATTGATAGGTGAGCAAATAAATCTCACACACAGAGAGAGACAGAGAGAGAGAAAGAGAGAGAGAGAGAGAGAGAAGAGAGATTATTCAGCCTTAAAAAAGGAAATCCTGGCATTTGCCACATGGATGAATCTGGAGGACGTCATGCTAAGTGAAATAAGCCAGACACAGAAAAATGCTGCGTGATCTCATGTGAAATCTAAAAAAAAACAGTCAAATACACAGTAAATAAAATGGCAGTTATCAGGGGTGTGGTGGAGTACAAATGGGGAGATGTAGGTCACAGGCTAAAAAGTACCAGATATGTAGGATGTACAACAGGGCTGTAGTTAATAATACTGTAATTAGGATTTTTGCTTAAAGTGTAGATTTCAGGAACTCTTTGCCAGAAAAAATGGGGGGTGGGGTTGGGGTAACTAGATGAGATGATTCATATGTTAATTTGCTTGACTATAGTAACTATTTTACTATATGTATCTCAGAACATGTTGTACACCTTAAATATATGCAATAAAATTTATTTTTTTAAAAGGCCATTCTTACCATGAAAACTTAAATGAACGAATCCTAAGCCTGAGTATATCCAGAACACTCATCTGGGCTTCTAATGTAACAGGATATTCTGTGTTCCCAGAATAAAATAAATTTCGTAATAATGCAATGGGATAATGTGTTCAAATGAATACAAGCGATATGGATTATTTCACAAATACTTTCCTAGTTTATGAAACGTGTATAATGATCCACAAGTGTTGGGTAAGGAAATGAAACTAATGGGGTAAGTGACTTGTCTAAGAGTATCTGGCACGTAACAATGTATTTTGTTAAATTGAATGAATTAATGGGGTAGTGTAGCAGATTGATGATATATCACAAAATGTACACATGAACGCAGTAATGGATGCCATTACATATGGTAGTGCTGAAAAGAAGAAACGTATAATAGAAATGTCACTTTTAGAAAACCTGCAGAATCTCAGTAGCTGCCTTCTGTATGGTACCTTTTGAAAGGATGGCATTTGCGAGGGAGCTGTCTGTGGTGCTGAACAGGATGCACCTACTAGGTCTGATGATGGCCTTCGCCAATTTTTGTTCATACTTTCTCCTGGGCCTCTGTAACCAACGACTACAATAGTAATAAAAATTAATGTAATGTTATCAAATTATCCTTTTTAAGCATTCAAAGATTGATTTTTAAAATAGCTTTATTGAGTTATTTACATATCATTAAATTCACCTTTTAAAATGTACAATTCAGTGAATAGTAATATATTCACAAAGTTGTGGAACCTTCACCACGATCTAAATTTGGAACATTTTTATTACCATCAAATAAAGCTCTGTATCCACCAGCAGTCGTTCCCCATTCCCCAAACCCTCAGCCTCCGGCAACCACAAATTTACTTTGTCTTTATAGATTTGCCTATTCTGAACACCTCATATAGATGGGAATCAAACACTATATGTTCCTTCGTGACTGGCTTCTTTCAGGTAGCATAATGTTTCCAAGGATTATCCATGTAGTAATATGCATCAGTACTTCATTTTTTATTGACAAATAATAGTCCATTGTTTGGAGTTTTTTTGTTTGTTTTGAGACACGGTCTCACTCCACCACCCAGGCTGGAGTACAGTGGTGCAGTCATGGCTCACTGCAGCCTCAACCTTTGCGCTCAAATGATCCTCTCACTTCAGCCTCCCAGGTAGCTGGGACTACAGGCATGCACCACCACACCCGGCTAATTTTTTGTAGTAACGAGGTTTTGCCATGTGGGTCAGTCTGGAATTGAACTCCTGGACTCAAGTGATCCACCTGCCTCAGCCTCCCAAAGTGATGGGATTAGAGGCATGAGCCACCATGTCCAACTGATATACTACATTTTATTTATCTATTCATCAGTTGATGGATATTTGAGTTGTTTCTATTTTTTGGCTATTACAAATAATGTTGCTGTGAGCATCCATGTATAAGTTTTTTGTATGGGGATGTTTTCAGGTCTCTTGGGTATACATCTAGGAGTGGAATTGCTGGGCTATACCATTCCTTTGTTTAACATTTTGAGGAACTGCAGATACTTTTCCAAAGCAGTGGCACTAGTTTACATTCTCACATGTACAAGGGTTCTAATTTCTCTACCTCCTCTCCAACATTTGTTATTGTCTGTGTTCTTGATTGTAGTCATTCTAGTGGGTGTGAAGTTGTATCTCATTATGGTTTTGATTTGCACTTACATATTCCTGATAACTAATAATGTTGAGCATTTTTTCATATATTTATTGGCCACTTGTTATCTTCTTTGGAGAAATATCTATTTGAATTATTTGCCCCCGCTTTTTGAGACAGTATGTTTGTCCATTTTCATGCTGCTGATAAAGACATCCCCGAGACTGGGTAATTTATAAAGAAAGAGAGGTTTAATGGACTCAGCTCCACGTGGCTGGGGGGGAGAGGGGCTCACAATTATGGCAGAAGGCGAAAGGCACATCTTACGCGGCGGCAGGCAAAAGGAAAAATGACAGCCAAGTGAAAGTGGCAACCCCTTATAAAACCATCAGATCTTGTGAGATTTATTCACTACCACGAGAACAGTATGGGAGAAACCACCCCCACGATTCAATTATCTCCCACCAGGTCCCTCCCACAGCGTGTGGGAATTATGAGAGCTACAATTTCAGATGACACTTGGTTGGGGACACAGCCAAACCATATCAGATGGAGTCTCACTTTGTTACCCAGGTTGTAGTTCAGTGGCACGACCTCAGCTCACTGCAACCACTCCGCCTCCTGGGTTCAAGTGATTTTCCTGCCTCAGCCTCCTGAGTAGCTGGGATTACAGGCATGTGCCACTACCCAGCTAATTTTTGTATTTTAAGTCGAGATGGGGTTTCACCATGTTAGCCAGGCTGGTCTTGAAATCCTGACCTCAGATGATCAGCCTGCCTCAGCCTCCCAAAGTGCTGGGATTACAGGTGTGAGCCACCATGCCCAGCCTCTTCGCCCATGTTTTAAAAGTTGGATTATTTTTCTTTTTACTGTTGAGGTAAAAGAATTACTTATGTATTCTGATACAAGTCCCTTATTAGTATATGATTCGCAAATGTTTTCTCCCATTCTGTGGGTCATCTTTTCACTTTCTTCATTGTGTAAAGGACTATTTTCAAAGGCGATCTTTCTGATTCTTCCCAATCCTTTCCTCGGTAACTCTCCAAGGGTTTGTTAATATAAACATAGTGAGAATTTCAATATCTATGCTCTGAGTAGCTCATTATGAAACAGGGAGGTCATTTCACTACATAATCATTGGGAAATACCATATGAAATAAAACTCAGTTTCTCTCTGGTAAAATACTTGTTTATGAAACTAGATGACACAGCATAAGTGACATCTGTATCTGCAGAAGAGACATGCCCCCAGTGCTGCACCTGTCTCATTATCTTGAGCCTAGTTTCTTCTCAATAAAACAAACTCTGTTTGGAAATGATAGCCAGAAAAAAAGTAAATGGAAGCACAGAACTGTTTTCTACCCTAACAGGTATTAAGCTCCTGTTTTCAAAATCTGTTATTTGGTAAGAAAATGTATTCCTTTCACACAGATAGAAATTAAATTATTTTTAAAATGTAAACTATTACCTTCTGCAAAAGCTTTTCCCCCTTAGTGAAAAGCAGAATAAAAAAAACACTAGTGAGTTAACCAAGATCAGATTTATTCTCTTAAAACATTCCCATATAGTATTTACCCAGCACCTACATTAAGTTGAAAAATATCTTCTAATTCTCATAGTGCTGAGCTGAAAATATGTCTCCTCTATACTGGCTGTTCTCTACTATGGGCTTAAGGGAATGTTCTTCCTGCTAAAAACAAAAATTGGTATCAATGTAATTGAAGAATTATTTAAACTTTTTTTGTTTTGTTTTTTCGTGGAGTTTCCCTCTGTTGCCCAGGTTATACAGTGCAGTGGCATGATCACAGCTCACTGCAGTCTCGACCTCCCAGGCTTAGGTGATCCTCCTACCTCAGCCTCCCAAGTAGCTGGGACTACAGGTACACAGCACTACACCCGGCTAATTTTTGTATTTTTAGTAGAGACAGGGTTTCACCTTGTTCGCCAGGCTGGTCTTGAACTCCTGACCTCAAGTGATCCACCCTCCTCAGCCTCCCAAAGTGCTGGGATTACAGGCATAAGCCACCGTGTCCAGCCTTAAACATTTAATATTAAGATTTTAATTTGTTCAAAAGGGTAAATATTAATATTTTCCAAATGGTTATTAGACAGAAATGATTTTCAAATGGTTACTTTATTAGAAATGATAGTGATATAATAGTTCATGGACCATTTCATTTACAAAGATCTGAAATTCCCATTCAATATTTAAAACTTTAAATTATTTTGCCCTAGTTTATTACAGTCAGAACAGCATCATCTGAAGTACTTTTTATATTTTATCCAAATAATTCCTGGGTAGGTTTATTTTTTAAAATAAATACATAGTGGAAGTCAGAAGATCTGAGTTCTATTTCTGATATTACTAGAAGGTAATTGAACTGCTGCTCTAATTTTCTCTCTCTCTTTTTTTTTTTTTTTTTTTTTGAGACAGAGTCTTGCTCCGTTGCCCAGACTGGAGTACAGTAGCACAATCTCGGCTCACTGCAACCTCTACCTCCCAGGTTCTAGCGATTCTCCTGCCTTAGCCTCCTGAGTAGCTGGGACTACAGGTGCCCACCACCATGCCTGGCTAATTTTTGTAGTTTTAGTAGAGGTGGGGTCTCACCATGTTGGCCTGGCTGGTCTTGAACTCCTGACCTCAAATGAGCCACCTCGGCCTCCCAAAGTGCTGGGATTACGGGCATGAGTCACTGCACCTGGTCTAATTTTCTGTCTCTTGAGGATGCTACATGAAGGATTCAATAAAGCTGGCCTTGAACTTTTCTCTGGTAGTATCACCAGAATCACAGTTTTTGCTTTTGTTTTGCTTTAGGTGTTTTGTTAGTTTAACGGTTATTAACTACTGGGTCATGAGAATTGACAGTCTTCAACAAACCTTTATATAATGGGGTAAGAGAAAGGCAGGTTTAAAAGGTTTCTTTAGTTGCTACTTTTGTCATTACCCTGCCATACGTTATTTCAAATATGACAGCATTTCAGAAACATGGGCTCTGCCAGCCTTCGTCTCTTATTTGTCAAAAATCTTAGAGCAGGCACACAGCTGACCATGTTTACCTGGACTTCGCAAAGCTTTTGGGAAACTCACTAGCAATTATGATGACACTTGGGGAAAAAAAATTCCTATCAGCTGAGTCGTCTCCATAACTTCACACTGCTGGGATGTCTCCAAGGGCAATAGTCATAAAGACAGACACTGAAATTTTTACAGAGCTAACTTTCATTAAAAGAAAAAGGAGGAAATAGGCCAGGCGTGGTGGCTCACACCTGTAATCAGCACTTTGGGACACAGAGGTGGGCAGATCATGAGGTCAAGAGAAGGAGACCATCCTGGGCCAACATAGTGAAATCCGTCTCTACTAAAAATACAAAAATTAGCTGGACGTGGTGGTGCATGCCTGTAATCCCAGCTACTCAGGAGGCTGAGGCAGGAGAACTGCTTGAACCTGGGAGGCAGAGATTGCAGTGAGCGGAGATTATGCCACTGCACTCCAGCCTGGCAACAGAGCAAGACTCTGTCTCAAACAAAAACAAAACAAAACAGAAACCCAAAGAACAATGAGGAAATTAAACTTCAATAAATTTTTATTAATTTCAAATGAAGCAAGCAAACATTTACTTGTTACTTGTTACTTACTGCATGCCAGGAACTAGGCTAGATGTGGGGATGTAAAGATGAATGATACAGTCTGTATTCAAGAGGAGATCACATTATAATAGGAGGCCTAATGAAAAACAAATACTAATAAAGCAGTTTTATACCAATCTACATTGGGAACCAATGGAGATGGAAAAAAAAATCATCATAGGCAACTGGGGAATGGTAGAAGTTAGAGTTTAAAAGGTAGCCTGGCATTTTGGGAGGCCGAGGCAGGAGGATTACCTGAGGTCAGGAGTTCGAGATCAGCCTGGCCAACATGGTGAAACCTTGTCTCTACTAAAAATACAAAAATTAGCCAGGCATGGTGGCACACACCTGTAATCCCAGCTACTTGGGAGGCTGAGGCAGGAGAATTGCTTGAGCCCGGAGGTGGAGGTTGCAGTGAACTGAGATCATGCCACTCTACTCCAACCTGCCCTGGCTGACAGAGCAAGACTCCGTCTTAAAAAAAAATAAAAATAAAAATAAAAAAAGGTAGTCTGGACCAAATTGTGAAGAGCATTACTGATACTGAATGGGGAATAGTCATTTGAATTTAAAAGGATGACTTCAGTTGGAATTATGAGAGATAGAATGAGATAAAATGAGAGGGTTGAGTGACTAGTTGGACATGGGAGGCAAAGAAGAAAGAAGAATTAAATACAAATCTGGAATGTCTGAGGCCTTCTCTGATAATCTATGCCAAACAGAAAATCTGGGGGTCAGGGAGGGGAGAGAACTTAGAGAATGGGTCAATAGGTGCAGCAAACCACCACAGCACACACACACCTATGTAATTAACCACCACAGCGTGCACACACACCTATGTGACAAACTGCCACAGCACATGCACCCCATGTGACAAACCACCACAGCACACACACCCCTGTGTAACAAAGCACCACAGCACACACACCCCTGTGTAACAAAGCACCACAGCACACACAGCCCTATGTGACAAACTGCCACAGCACACACAGCCCATGTGACAAACTGCCACAGCACACACAGCCCTATGTGACAAAGCACCACAGCACACACACCCCTATGTGACAAAGCACCACAGCACACACACCCCTATGTGACAAACCGCCACAGCACACACACCCCTCTGTGACAAACCGCCACAGCACACACACCCCTCTGTGACAAACCGCCACAGCACACACACCCCTGTGTGACAAACCGCCACAGCACACACACCCCTGTGTGACAAACCGCCACAGCATACACACCCCTCTGTGATAAACTGCCACAGCACACACAGCTATGTGACAAATTGCCACAGCACACACACCCCTATGTGACAATCCGCCACAGCACACACACACCTATGTGACAGTGTCACAGCACACACACCCCATGTGACAAACCGCCACAGCACACACACCCCTATGTGACAAACCGCCACAGCGCACACACCCCTATGTGACAAACCGCCACAGCGCATACACACCTATGTGACAAACCACCACAGCACACACACCCCTATGTGACAAACCACCACAGCACACACACCTATGTGACAAACCACCACAGCACACACCCCTATGTGACAAACCGCCACAGCGCATACACACCTATGTGACAAACCCCTATGTGACAAACCGCCACAGCGCATACACACCTATGTGACAAACCGCCACAGCACACACACCCCTTGTGACAAACCGCCACAGTGCACATACCCGTGTGACAAACCGCCACAGCGCACACACCCCTGTGTGACAAACCGCCACAGCGCACACCTATGTGACAAACCGCCACAGCGCACACCTATGTGACAAACCGCCACAGCGCACACACACACCTATGTAACAAACCTGTGAGTTCTGCACATGTATCCCGGAACTCAAAAACAACAACAACAAACAATATCTGTCAGTCACTACCCCTTTATTCTCCTTCATTTTTTTTCCACTGAACTTGACACACACATACACACACAATTTATTGTCTATTTCACTGGAATGTAAGATCCATGAGGAAAGGGATTTTGCTTTGTTTACTGTTGTATCCCCAGGGCCTACCATACAAAAAAATATTTTTGAAGGGATGCATGAAATGACTAGCTTAAGAGAGTAAGTGGATTGCAATATGATCAACTAAAATAGAAACTGTAGAAAGGAAGGTAGACTTGCAAGGATAGGTGATAGATTCTTTTTGAGGCGCGATGATTTTGAGGTCCCACTGTGAATACATGGTCTGGAACTTGTAGAGACATTGGGGTTGGAGATTAATATTTGAAAGTCATGGGTGTTTAGGTATCAGCAAAAGAATGAATTTTGAATCAAGGGGACATGATAAACTGTGTGGATCTTACAGAGCTGCATGAGAAATAGTTTGGTGTGACTTCTGGCCATTAGAATTGCATTCTCCATTATCTGCCTCCACTTCATGGGATTTGTAGGTAATGCTTTACCTCTGGTAAGGCCTTGGGGAATGCTGTTCCTGCAGCCATGCCTAATATACTTTGTCTTGTTCAGCTGAAAGACTCCAGTTTGCTTTAAAGGTGACAACTTACATATACATTCTCAATTGTTGACACAGTTTCAACATTGTTTGCTGAGGATTTCTGCTCTTCCACAAGCCACTTGAAATAACTACTCTCTAAACACACATATACACACACCCATGGCAAGTCATGTGATAAACCTTGACAGTCACAATGAATACAACAGGAATAAGTAATTTGAAATCTCAAGAGAGATTCAATGGAAACAAAGATGTTCCATGGTTCAATATTTAAGACCGTTAGCAGGAAGCAATGATTTTCCTTGTTTTTGAGTATTAACTAGTAGAGCTCATACTTTTTGTTCTTCAAAATAACAAGTGCAAAATGGTCTTGTAATAAGCAAAACCCATGCCAGCTTCCATCTCTGGCCATTTTCCAGTGTTAACTTTAATGAAACATTATCTGGAAGAGCTATCTCTCAATTGACTGCCATTATGAATTTATCTCGGGTTCTCATTCTTTTCACAGTGATTTGAAAACTTTTACATATTTCATTAGCAAAACAAACTGTAGTATAATTCACTCCAACTGATTTTTAAGCAAATTAGAGTCTGAATAATACAGTGTATTAAATAGCATTGAGAGTTGGATACAATGAATATCAAGCATACTATCTGTTGCATCATATTTGTTATAGGCTAAGACTAGTTGCTATAGGCTAAGACTCATCTGTCAAGGTTCAAGTTGGATAAATTATGTTATTCAGTTACTACATATGTTCATTATATTTCATTTAAAATGTGATTATTTATATGACTATTAAAATGTACTCTCCCAATGATCTTCATAGATTATATTCCTTTCAAGAAATGTTACCACTTTAGGAGAGCCACCTCTGTACTTAGAGCAGTAGTTCTGAGCATTATACAAATGTCATTTACAATGTTAGACACTTTCAGACTGTTTCCCTCGACTGCCCTGCAGCCTTTTAAAGTTTTTAAATTTTTGGTAGAGTCAGGGTCTTGCCATGTTGCCCAAGCTGATCTGAAACTCCTGGGCTCAAGCAATCCTCCTGCCTTGGCTTCCCAAAGTGCTAGGATTAATAGGCATGAACCACTGTGCCCAGCCTCTCTTTCCTTCTGAAGGTTTCACCCACTTCCCAGACCGAGCCTTCTCTACCATCTTTGTCAGGCTAGCTGAAATCTGAGTAGAATGCCCAGGCTTGAAAAGGGATAATCCGACTTCTTTTCCAATTCACATGCCCTACGTACTGCATCACGCCCCAACTCTGGGCTTGGATGAAACACTGCATACACCATGCAGAACTGAGTTTGGCCTCCTGAGTGGCTGCTGAAGGGCTTGATGAAACTACTCAAAAATGTAGCTGAGCTAGCTTTCCGTGGGGAGATCCTTGATTAATAGGAACTAGGAAATAGAGGGAGGCAGGCACAAGATTCTCCCTCCCGTGGAAACTCTGAGATGCAGTTCTTCCTTGCAGCCGTTCTGGAGAATTCTTATGTGCTAGGCAGCACATGTGGCTGAATGACCTGCCGTATCTTTGTGTTTGTTTTTTGAAGTTTTGTATGAAGTGGTAGCCAACACAGTAGCACGTTGTGTCACTTTGCTCCAGCTCTTTTCCTTGCCTCAAATCTCTTTTTTTCTCACTCTTTGTTCTGGGTTTTCACCTCTCAAAGTATAATGCTCTGTTTTCTAGAGGACCTGCATTGAGATTATGACTGTTCAAAAAATGAAGAAGACAATCTTTTTTTTTTTTTTTTGGACAGAGTTTTGCTCTTGTTGCCCAGGCTGGAGTGCAATGGCGTGATCTCGGCTCACCGCAACCTCCGCCTCCCAGGTTCAAGCTATTCTCCTGTCTCAGCCTCCTGAGTAGCTGGGATTACAGGCATGTGCCACCACGCCCGGCTAACTTTGTATTTTTATTGGAGATGGGGTTTCTCCATGTTGGTCAGGCTGGTCTGAAACTCCCGACCTCAGGTGATCCACCCGCCTTCGCCTCCCAAAGTGCTGGGATTACAGGTGTGAGCCACCGTGCCCATCCAAAGAAGACAATCTTTAAAAAAATTTTTAAAACATATTTAGGGGACAAAAGTACAGATTTTGCATAGTAGTGAAGTCTGGGTTTTTAGTGTACCCATCAGCTGAATAGTGAACACTGTGCTCAATAGGTGATTTAACAACCCTCATTCCCCTCCCACACTCCCACCTTGTGCAGTCTTCAGTGTCTATTATTCTACTCTGTGTGTCCATATGTTCCTACTGTTTAGCTGCCACTTATAAGTGAGAACATGCAATATTTGACTTTCTGAGTTATTTCAGTTAGGAAAATGTCCTCCAGTTCTATCCACGTTGCTGCAAAAGAAGACTTCATTCTTTTTTATGGCAGAGTAGTATTCCATGATGAGTGTGTGTATATGTATATATATATATACACATACACATACACACACATCACATATTGTTGATCCAATCTTCGGCTGATGGACACTTAGTTTAAGTATATATCTTTGCTATTGTGAATAGTGCTGTGATAAACATCTGAGTACAAGTATCTTTTTGATATGTTGATTTCTGTCCCTTCAGGTATATACCTACTTGTGAGATTGCTGGGTCAAATGGTAGTTCTATTTTAGTTCTTTGAGAAATCTCCATATTGTTTTCCATAAAGGTTGTGCTAATTTACATTCCCACCAACAATGCGTAAAACATTCCCCTTTCTCTACATCTTTGCCAACATCTTTCGTTTTCTGACATTTTAATGATAGCCATTCTGGGTGGCATAAGATGGTATCTCATTATGATTTTAATCTGCATTTCTCTGATGATTAGTGATGTTGAGCATTTTTTCATATGCTTGTTGGTCACTTGCATGTCTTCTTTTGAGAAATGTCTGTTCCTGTCCTTTGCTCATTTTTTTTTCAAGGAATATTTAATAACAAGGTAGGTAACATGTTTATCTAATAGGAATTTTATGTCACTGCCACTAAATCAAAATATCCTGTTCACTGGGTAAAAGACCTGCTTTATGTGTGTACACTTCAGTGCAATTAAAAAAAATACTGTAATTATAATTTCAGAACTTCTGAATTTCAACAGATGCCAGTGTTCTCTCCTTTTTTCATATGGGAAAATTCCTCTGAAAATCATTTGGAGCTTGGACAAAAATTCCACAGCTGTATTCCTCTGCATCACTTCGCAGAGTCTTCAAGATTCAGATACAGGGGAAACTTCAATTCAACCTTTCAGAGAAGACATTCCAGCTTGCATGATCTCATCAACCAAGAGAATATTGGTGGCAATCACAGTGCAGGAGTGAAGAAGCTGTTTCTTTACACAATAGTCATCCCATATGCCTACTTCTGCTGCTACCATTGGCTCAGCTGTGTCCAGGTCCACACCCACAAGCTGACCTGATTCTGAACATTCTGCTTGAATTTTAACTAATGTTTCCTGCAGGTCAAAACCAGAGTTCTGAGCAAGAACCTTTGGAATAATGAGCAACACATCAGCAAATGCTTGGACTCCAAGCTGTGCCCTGCCCTTTACACTGGGCTTATATTTAATCAGGGCATCTGCCATTGCTACCTCCACAGCACCAGCACCTGGAAACACACAGCCCTCATCAATAGCATTTTCGACAGCCCTCAAGCCATCCCTTACTTCGTCTTTTGAGCTGAATGAGTGTGTGCTTATTTGGTCCTTTGATCAATAATGTGACAGAGCTAGTATTGTTACATTTCTCAATAAAGGTGAACTTCTCTTCTCCCAATGTATATTTATATACAAGTCTTGCATGTCCTAAGCAGTCAGGAGTTAGGTTATCAAAAGAATTCAGGGCTACCTCACCACAAGCAAGAGTCAGCCTCTCCATATTTCTCCTTTAGCTCTGTGCAGAGTGACTATGCCTTCTTTTGCAAGAGCATCTAAGGAAAGGGAGTCAATTCCCTCTTGGTTAATAACAACAAATCCTTTATCTGGATCACCACAGACTTTCAGTTCTATTTTTTAACTCTTCAATGAATTTTCTTTCAGCTTTTATGAGTTTTTCTCTCTTTTCTGCAGTCTTGTAAAAAAAAAAAAAAGCCAGAATTCACTTATGTTTTTTCATATTCTAATGACATGTTACATTTGAGAATGTATACATCTTCCACCCTTTTCTTCATATCAGGATGCCGTGTTCCGTGGTCCAAAACAAGCCCTCAGATTAAGCTTGTATCAGTTTCAGATGTATGTTTCATCTCCATGATCACAACCATGAAGAGATCAATAGATTCGTCTTGTCTTTTAATGGCCAAAATGGAGTCCACTACAGCCTCTGTTAAGGCATCTGCAAGTTCAGCACGAACTTTAGTACGAAGAGATGTTCTGGCCGCATTTATAAGTGTTTCCCTGTCCATCTCTTTCCTTACTTTGACTTTTTCCAAAGACTGAAGGGGCTTTTCCTTTGCAACTTCAAATCCTTCAGTAATTATTCTGAGATGAAGGCCTTCAGAAATGTAGAGACCCACCTGTTTCAGTAGCTCTTCAATGATTAGGACATTGGAAGTTGTACTATCACCAGTTATATCATCCTGGGCTGTTGCTACCTTTGCTATTAAGGAAGCTGTTGCATGTTGAATTTGCATTTTGTGAAGCACATTGTCATCTTTAGTAAGCTTGATGTCTCCAGTGCCAGAAACAAGCATCTTCATGGTGTCCTTGGGCCCCATGTTGGTTCTCAGCATGTCTTGCAGACCCCACGTTACACTGATGTTGACCGCTAGGCCGCCTCCGTTCGGGCCACCTCGGCCTTGGGGTTTAGGGTCTTCACCACCACCATAGATGCTGCAGTGGAGGAAAAGGAAGCGATAAGGCACGGAGAGCCCAGAGCCGGTGCGGCCCTTTGCCCATTTTTTAAATGGGGTTACTTTCTTCTAGGATTTTTAGTTTCTGCTCTTGTGTTTGGGTCTTTAATCTAACTTGAGTTACTAATTTTTGCATATGGTAAAATGTATGGCTCCAGTTTCATTCTTCTATATATGGCTATCCAGTTTCCTCAGCACTAGTTATTGAATAGGGTGTCCTTTCCCCAGCGTATATTTTTGTTGACTTTGTCAAAGATCAGTTGGTTGTAAGTGTGTGACTTTATTTCTGAGTTATCTATTCTGCTCCATTGATCTATGTGTTTATTTATTTTTATTTATTTATTTATTTTTTTGAGACAGAGTCGCGCTCTGTCGCCCAGGCTGGGGTGCAGTGGCACGATCTGGGATCACTGCAAGCTCCACCTCCTGGGTTCATGCCATTCTCCTGCCTCAGCCTCCCGAGTAGCTGGGACTACAGGCACCCACCACCACGCCTGGCTATTTTTTTTTGTATTTTTTGTAGAGACGGGGTTTCACCATGTTAGCCAGGTAGTACAGTCATTTTAACGATATTGATTCTTCTAATCCATGAGCATGGGATATTTTTCCATTTGTGTCATCTACAATTTCATTTATCAGTATTTTATAGTTCTCCTTATAGAAATTATTCACCTCACTTGTTAAATATATTGCTAGGTATTTTATTTTGTTGTAGCTATTGTAAATAGAATTGCCTCCTTAATTTGGCCATCAGCTAAATCATTGATGTAGACAAACACTACTGATTTCTGTACATTAATTTTGTATCCTGAAGCTTTACTGAATTCATTTATCAAATCTAAGAGGTTTCTTTGGTGAAGTCTTCAGGATTTTCTAGATATAAAATCATATCACCAGGCCAGGTGTGGTGGCTTACACCTGTAATCCCAGCACTTTGGGAGGCTAAGACCAGTGGATCACCTGAGGTCAGCAGTTTGAGACCAGCCTGGCCAAAATGGTGAAATCCTGTCTCTCCTAAAAATACAAAAATTAGCCAGGTGTTGTGGCTGGTGCCTGTAATCCCAGCTACTTGAGAGGCTGAGGCAGGAGAATCGCTTGAGCCTGGGAGGTGGAGGTGGCAGTAACTCGAGATCGCACCACTGCATTCCAGCCTGGGTGACAGTGAGACTTCATCTCAAAAAGAAAAAAAAAAAAACAAAACAAAAACCATTTCATCAGCAAATAGGAATTATTTGACTTCCTCTTTTCCAAATTGGATGCCTTTTTTTCTCTTGCCTGACTGCTCTGGCAAGGACTTACAGTACTATATTGAATAACATTTGGTGAAAGAGGATATCCCTGTCTTGTTCCAGTTCTTAGAGGGAATGCTTTCAAGTTTTCCCTGTTAAGTATGATGCTGGCTATAGGTTCGTCATATACTGCCTTGATTAAGGTAAGATATGCTCCTTCTATGCCTAGTTTGTTGAGGATTTTTATCATGAAGGGATGTTGAATTTTATCAAATGCTTTTTCTGTATCTATTGAGAGGATCATTCGGTATTTGTTCATTCTGTTTATGTGATGTATCACATTTATTGATTTGCATATGTTTGAACCATCCCTGCATCCCTGGGATAAATTCTACCTAATCCTGGTGTATTATCTTTATGGTGTGCTATTGGATTCGATTTGCTGGTATTTTGTAGAGGGTTTTTTTTTTGTTTGTATCTAATTTCATCAGGGATATTGGTCTGTAGTTCTTTTTTTTATTGTGTCTTTGTCCATTTCTTCATATCGGAGTGATACTGGCCTCATAGAATGAGTAGGGAGAATTCTTTCCTCCTTTTTTGGAATAGTTTCATGAGGACTGGTATTAACTCCTCTTGGTATCTATCTTCATGTGTTTGGTAGAATTTGGCTCAGTAATAAAAATCTTACCCCCCGCCCCCCGCAATAAAGCCCCAAACCAGATGGATTCACCATCTGGAGTGGGGGATTTTTTACTACTGATTCAATCATGTTACTCATTATTGGTATGTTTGGGGTTTTTTTTCCTTTTTATTTTTAAAATTTGTGTGGGTACACAGTAGGTGTCTATATTTATGGGGTACATGAGATGTTTTGATAAAGGCATGCAATGTGAAATAAATACATCATGGGGAATGGGGTATCCATCCCCTCAAGCATTTATCCTTTGAGTTACAAACAATCCAATTCCACTCTCTATTTTGATATTCAGGGATTTTATTTCTTCCTGGTTCAATCTCGGGAGGTTGCTTGTTTCTAGGAATTTATCCACTGGAAAAGAATCTTTTTTTTTTTTTTTTTTTGAGATGGAGTTTTGCTCTTGTTGCCCAAGGTGGAGTGCAATGGCGCGATCTTGACTCACTGCAACTTCCGCCTCCCAGGTTCAAGTGATTCTCCTGCCTCAGCCTCCTGAGTAGCTGGGATTAAAGGTGTGCACAACCACACCTGGCTAATTTTTTGTATTTTTAGTGGAAACGGGGTTTCACCATGTTAGCCAGACTGGTCTCGAACTCCTGGCCTCATGTGATCTGCCCGCCTCGGCCTCCCAAAGTGCTAGGATTACAGGCGTGAGCCACCGCGCCTGGCCAAGAAAATCTTAAATGTGGTCTGGTGATACTTCAGTGGATCTATGAGGTCAAAACCAATTTCTTAATAATACTAAGTGTTATTTGTCTTATTCACTCTCAATCTCTCATGAATATATTGTGGAGCTTTCCAGAGTGTGATGTTGCAGCTGTTTGAATACAGAAGCAGACCTGAAAAATCTAGCTTCATTCTATTAAGGCAGACATTAAAGAGATTTGCAGAAGTTGAAACAATGTTATTTTTCTCACCACTTTTCAGTTTTGGAAAATACAGGTTTTCAATATAAAAAAGTTACTTATGCTAATGTGACATGAGTTATGTTTTTAAAAATTAGTATCAAAAATTTCCCCAATTTTAATATATAATCCAATAAATATCAATATATAGAACCCACATAAACAAAAACTCATTAAGGTCCTGTTTTAAAATGCAGGTTTTATTATCATTCAGGTATAGTGAGGTCAATAGATCAGGAGATGACTGCCATTGAAAGGATAGTTTGTTACTCACAGTTCCCAAAAGGAAGGAGCACACACCACAGCATTCAGGGCCACACAAGGAAGCACCAGGGTCAGCTGGGAGGCAGGAGTGAGGGGAAAGCACGGGCAAGAGCCTTGATTGTGATGTGTGCATTCAGGAATGGGTGAGAAAGGGTAAGCAGGCTTAGAATCGGCTAATTTGAATAATTTCAGCGGGCTCCAGGTTGTCTCACTGCAAGCTCCGCCTTCCGGGTTCACGCCATTCTCCTGCCTCAGCCTCTCCGAGTAGCTGGGACTACAGGCGCCCGCCACCATGCCTGGCTAATTTTTTTGTATTTTTAGTAGAGACGGGGTTTCACCGTGGTCTCGATCTCCTGACCTCGTGATCCACCCTCCTCGGCCTCCCAAAGTGCTGGGATTACAAGCGTGAGCCACGGCGCCCAGCCATGATTTTTCTCTTTTTTCTTCATAAATTAGTGAAATTTCAGCACTACTTAGGAAGGGTTCAGGGACTGGTGCTTGGCAGTTTCTGACGTCTAGGACGATTATGGATAGAAACGATGCGAAAGGAAGAAAAGACTTTGTTTATGCTGAGAGAATTTAGCAGAGAGAGGGTGAAGATACTGGAAAAAGAGGCACTCAGTGGAAACCCTGGAGGATGTGAAAGGGAAAGAGGGGGGGATGGTCTGAAATAGGAAAGACAGCTCCTCCTCAGAAACTGGCTGGAAAGGAGGTTGAGACAGCACCCTTGAAGATAATTTAGTGGGGGAAAGAGAAAAGCTAGGAGTTCGCCCTCAATGGCACTGATTTTCTCTGTGACTCACAGCCAAATTCACTGCATAAAGTCAAGAGGGCATTGAACGATGAGGGCTTCAGAGACCCATTGCAGGACTTGCGGAAGGGAGCAGGGCAAGAACATAAGCTGATGGAGCAGAACCGAAGGCCCAGCTGAGTTTAGGCTTTAAATAGTAATAGCATGAAGCACACAGTAGCCTAATTTTTCTAACTGTGCTCCTTCATCCTGGCTTTTAATAGAGGAGGAGTTGGAGGTGGGGATAGAGAATTGATGCTTATCAAGAGGTAGCGTGGTATGGCGCTTAAGAACATGGCTGTTGAAGCCAGCTGCCTGGGTTAAAATCCTCTCTGCCACTTACTTTCCTATTCAGTAAAATAGGGCTAGTAATAGTCTTGTGGTGTTTTAATGAGGACAGTAGTTGGTTTGAGGATGACACAAATATCTGCTGTGGATTGTCCTTCCACATCTTTACTGTTGGGGAGTCAAGGGATCTACCTTGGTTTCTTGGGCTTCTGTGCATGATGGACTCTTGAAAAGGGACAAGCCCAGTTCCTCTGCTCTCCCTGCCCATTTTATTTGTGGTGTGCCCTGCTCAGTCTCCTTATCCTTGGTCCTCATTATCCTCTCTGATTGTGGTGGGTTTTCCCCTATTCTCTTCCTAAACAATTTTCTGGCTTAATCTGTAAGCCTTACAGATCAGAACTTTAGTTTTGAGTCTCAAAGTCTTTTCTTCCTTTCGCATCGTTTCTTACCTATATTAGAAGTACACTATACTAACTCTATTTACATTTTTACTTTAATAATCCTAGCCTACCCATTCACCTGCTGGCTCTCCAGAGACCTCTGGATCACTGAGAAAAGGTCATGTATGGATGATGTAAAAGATAAAAGCGTAAACATACACTTCAAAAAATCTTTTTACTTGCTACCTCTCTTAATTCTCCTATAGGTAGATGTTCTCTTCCTTCTACATACCCAAGACTGATGCTCAGAGGATTAATAACCTGCTCAGAATTGCACAGCCAGTTGCTGGCAGAGTAGCAATTCTATTCTATGCTGTGCACTTACAGCTCAATAATCCACATTCCCTCAAACAAACGGCTGAACTGGTCCAGGGTTGAGGGGTTGAGGGATGGTGGCACTTAGGACAAAGGGGTGAGAGAGTTGTAGGTGTTCATAAGAGTAGCTGCTTACTGTAACCAGCAAAGGCAAGAGGGTACAGGGGTGTGTGCAGAGAGGGGGGCTGACAGGGAGAAAGGGAAGGAGCAAAGGAGCTGCAAGTCACATGCAATTGATGAACAAATGGGAGAGATGAAAGGAGAGGTGACCTGACAGAGAGTGAAATCCAAAGTTGACTATTTTAAGGGTATTGGTCCACTTCTGGATGATGACAAGGTCTAGAGTGTAGCCACTGGACTAAGCTGATGAAGAGAAGTTAAAGCCAGTGGTGTGGACATTACGGATTGTTTCATTTGTTTGTTTGAGTGAACGTTGAAATTAATAGATCTGTTGCTGAAGTCCTTTATAAATGTTTGAGAGTGATCTTGAAAAGTAGGCAGGGACCAAGGCAGCAGACAGGCCCACAGCTGGTCCAAGGGTGGGGCCTCCCACAAAGAGAAGAGTTTTGGAGGCAGGAAGAATCAGTGTTTTTTTTTTTTTTTTTTTTTTTTTTTTTTTTTTTTTGAGACGGAGTCTCCCTCTATTGCCCAGGCTGGAGTGCTGTGCAGTGGTGCAATCTTGGCTCACTGCAACCTCCTCCTCCCGGGTTCAAGCGATTCTCCTGCCTCACCCTCCCGAGTAGCTGGGACTACAGGCACACACCACCACCCCCAGCTAGTTTTTTTTATATGTATACATACACATAAAAAAATATATGTATGTTTTTTAGTAGAGACGGGGTTTCACCATATTGGCCAGGCTGGTCTGGAACTCCTGACCTCATGATCCGCCCACCTCGGCCTCCCAAAGTGCTGGGATTACAAGCGTGAGCCACTGCGCCCGGCCGAATCAGTGTTTTTTTTTATTTTTTATTTTTTGAGACGGAGTCTCACTCTGTCGCCCAGGCTGGAGTGCAGTGGTGCAATCTTGGCTCACTGCAAGCTACGCCTCCTGGGTTCACACCATTCTCCTGCCTCAGCCTCCCAAGTAGCTGGGACTACAGGCGCCCACCACCATGCCTGGCTAATTTTTTGTATTTTTAGTAGAGACGGGGTTTCACCGTGTTAGCCAGGATGGTCTTGATCTCCTGACCTCGTGATCTGCCTGCCTCGGCCTCCCAAAGTGCTGGGATTACAGGCGTGAGCCACCGCGCCCGGCCCGAATCAGTGTTTTTAATTGTAGTACTTGGCAGTTCTCATATGCGACTTCATTTGGTCCTCCCAGTAATCCAGAGAGATGCACACAGGGCAGGAAATAGACTTTCTCCAAGAAAACTAGCTGTTAAGTAGCAGCATTTGGACTCAGTTCAACTCTCCTGGCTGTAGTTTGCTGTGACAGCCTTATTCTCCTACATACTATTCACAGTAGGAAATCAATCCCTTAGAAAGAAAACTTCTTTATGGATTCTTTCTACACAGAAAAGGAAGATTTCTCTACGTTTTCTTCATTACAGACTGCTAAAAATCTTTAGGCTCTAATGGTGGGGAAGAGCTATTTGGGCTGACAGGAACTGGCTCAGGGCAAGGTCTTGTGGTGCCACCTAGTGTCCATGATTGGGTTTAACCACAAAGCTTTGACTAAATTATATGAAAAATAATGTAAGGAAATTGCAAGTAGCTGATTAATTTTGCAGGAGAATACCTATTGAAACACCTAAAAGTTTTCTCTGTCTACCAGGAAGATTTCTTATTCTGGCCTCTTGACTGCCCCAAGGACCAGACCAATTCAGTATGTTACTTTGTTGGATAAAACAGAAATTATGACCTAGTGAAGTCCAAGGTTACTTAAAATTAACATGTTCCATGAGGTCTTAGATCATTCTGTATAGTGGAAAGAACACTAGGCTTGGTGCTCTGACCAGTTCAGGTCTTAACTCAGTGGGATGGTGTATGAAAGGTGCTTCATAAACTATAAAGTGCTAAGCAAGTATTAGATACAGCGATAATTTCACAAGCACTGTTTTGGACCTTTGACACACCTCCCTTCTAATCCTTATATTTATAAGACAGCAGGTACTATCCAGATTTTGCATCAAAGAAACTGAGGCTCAGAAATGTTAAATAACTTGCCTAAGGTTACATAGCTATTTTTTTCTCTGCCATACTATATGGCCATTACAATACTGATATAAGGAATTAATATTAAATCATGTAACAAAAATTTATTAAGGAGCACTGTATACTATACACTGGGTTAAGAATAAGGTATATAAAGATCAATAAATATTATGGACTGAATGTTTGTGCCCCTCCCCCACCATTATATGTTGAAGCTCTAACCCCCAATGTGACTGTATTTGGAGATTAGGCCTCTAAGGAAAAGCAATTAAGGTTAAATGAGATCATAAGGGTAGGACCCTAATCCAGTGGGATTGCAGTCAGCTCTCTGTATCTGCCAGTTCTACATCTGTGGATTCAACCAACTGAAGATTTTTTTTTTAATTCAGAAAAAATTAAAAATAATACAATAAAAAGTAATACAAATAAAAAGTTTAACAACTATTTACAGAACATTTACACTACATTAGGTATTATAAGTAATCTAGAGATGATTTAAACTATATGGGAGGATGTGCATAGGTTATATGCAAATGCTACACCACTTTATATGAGGAACTGAACATCCTCAGATTTTGGTATTCATGAGGGGTCCTGGAATCAATCCCCCATGGATACTGAGGGACAACTGTATGTCCTTGTAAGAAGAAAAGTTGGCCAAGCACAGTGGTTCATGCCTGTAATCCTAGCGCTGTGAGAGGCCAAGACAGTAGGATTTGCTTGAAGCTGGTAGTCTGAGACCAGCCTGGGCAACACAGTGAGACTCTGTCACTACAAGAAATTAAAAAGAAAATTAGCTGGGCATGGTAGCATGTGCCTGTAGTCCTAACTACTCAGGAGGCTGAGGCAAGAGGATCCTCTGAGCCCTGGACTTTAAGGCTGTAGTAAACTATGCCACTGCACTCCAGCCTGGGTAGCAGAGCAAGACACTAAGAAAAAAAAAAAAAGGGAAGAACAAAGCTGAACAAAGCTGGAGGCATCACATTGCTTGATTTCAAAATATGCTACAGAATGATAGTAATCAAAATCAGCATGCTACTGGCCTGAAAACAGACACATAGACCAGTGGAACAGAAGAGAGAACCCAGATATAAATGCATACATTTACAGTCAACTCATTTTTGGTACAGGTGCTAAGAACATACAATTGGGAAAGGAGAGTCTCTTCAATAAATGGTAATGGGAAAACAGAATAACCATATGCAGAAGAATAAAACTAGATCCCTCTTACCACGTACAGAAATAAAATCAAAATAGAGTAAAGACTTACATCGAAGACCTGAAACTATGAAAACTACTAGAAGAAAACAATGGGGAAATGCTCCAGGACATTGGTCTGGACAAAGATTATTTTGTGTAAGACCTTAAAAGCACAGGCAACCAAAGCAAAAACAGAATGGGATTACATCACACTAAAAAGCTTCTGCACGGCAAAGGAAACAATCAACAAAGTGAAGAGTTCGAGACCAGCCTGGGCAACACAAGGAGACCTCATCTCTACAAAACATAAAAAATTAGCTGGGCGTGGTGGTGCATGCCTGTGTTTCCAGCTACTCTGGAGGCTGAGGGAGGAGAATCACTTGAGGCCAGGAGTTCAAGACCAGCAGCCTGGGCAACATAAATGAGACCCTGTCGAAAGAAAGAAAGAGAGACAGAAAGAAACAAAGAGAAAGAAAGAAAGTGATATATATATACACAATAGAATGTTATTCAGCCACAAAAAAGAATGAAATCCTGTCATTTGTAGCAACATGAAAAAAAACTGGAGGTCATTATGCTAACTGAAATAAGCCAAGCACAGAAAGCCACACATTTCATGTTCTCAATCATATGTGGGAGACCAAAAAAAGTGGATCTCATGAGAGTAGACTGGTGATTACCAGAGGTTGAGAAGAGTGGGGAGGAGGAGGAATGAAGAAATGTTGATTAATGGGTAAAAATATATAGTTTGATGGAAGAAATAAGACATAGTGTTTGATAGATCAGTAGTTACAATAATCTATATTGTATAGTCCAAAATAGCTAAAAGAGAATTTGAATGTTTCTAGCATAAAGAAAGACAAATATTTAAGGTGATGGACATCCCAATTACACTGAGTTGATCTTTACTATATGAATGTATTATCACATGTCCCCCAAAATATGTACATTATATATAAAATAAACTAAAATTTTCTATTGGAAACTTAGTTTTAAAGGATATAATTTCCATTGTATTACAGATATTTTAAAATAATCATGACTTATTTCCAATAGAATCTACCACATTAGAAATTATCATTCATAAAAAACTATAATTTTACATCATGCCTTTTTCTTATTGAATTTCCTTTCTGTTTCCCATTTGCAGAATTATACTTAATGCAATATATTTTTATGTTTGAAGGTCTTTTATTACTTAAATTTACTTGAAAGTTTCATTGTAACATTAGCCATAAAAATCTGATCAAAACAGTGTATTTAAATGTTGGTAATTGTTACATATACTTAGTAAAATTTGATTATAAACATTTCTTTCAAAATCTATTGATGAAGCCTGGGCATGGTTGCTCATGCCTGCCATCCCAGCACTTTGGGAGGCCAAGGCAGGGGAATCACTTGAAGACCACTATTTTAAGATGGATTCTGGCTGCCAAGGTCTATAGGAATGATGCAATAGTGATGAAATTTTATACATTCTTATCCCTAAATTCTGGCCCAAGACAAAAGAAAAATGTGTGAGACAAAATATTAGCAAAAGATCCAGAAAGCCCTTGTGACTTTGCCAGTAATATCCTGGTATGATTTTTAAAGATAAGGTTGACAATCTACCTTCTCACAAGTAGAGTTTTTGGTAATAGTAGGTATATTAGTTATTGTTCTCTAAAGAGACAAAACTAATAGGATAGATGTATATATAAAGGGGAGTTTATTAAGGAGTATTGACCCACATGATCACAAGGTGACATCCCACAATAGGCTGTCTGCAAGCTAAGGGGCAAGGAAGCCGGTCCAAGTCCTAAGGCTGAAGAACGTGAAGTCCAGTGTTTGAGGGTAGGAAGCATCCAGCACAGGAGAAAGATGTAGGTCAGAAGACTAAACCAGTCTAGTCTTTTCACGTTCTTCTGCCTGCTTTTATTCTAGCTTTTTTTTATTCTAGCCACCCAGATTGAGGGTGGGTCTGCCTTTCCCAGTCCACTGACTCAAATGTTAATCTCCTTTGGAACAAACACCCTCACAGACATACCCAGGAACCATACTTTGCATCCTTCAATCCAATCAAGTTAACACTGAATATTAATCATCACAGTAGGGTAATGCTTTTCCTTGTGACTACCATGGAGACAAGGTCAGGCTGTGAGAGAATCATCAACCTAATATCAGACTACTTGAGGAGGTGAAGCTTTCCTGTAAGTGACAAAGGGTCTCTTCCTTACCTTTATTTTCTTAGGAAATATCTATGATTTGTCCTCTAGCTCTTTTTAAGTTCCACTGTGTGATATCAATGATGGGCTTCCTTTCCAAAGAAACCCATATGCTTGTCCTAAAAGGTAAGTGTAGGGAATTACTCTGTAGGGAATTACCTGGCCCTAGCAGACCAACATACCAGGACTAGATGGCTTAAATAACAGATATTTTCTCACAGTACTGGAGGCTGGAAAGTAAGATTGAGGTGCCAGCTGATTCAGTTTCTGGTAATGGCTTTCTTCCTGGTTTTCAGATGGCTGTCTTCTTGCTGTGTCCTCACATAGTGAGCTCTGGTGTCTCTTCCTCTTATAAGGACAGCAGCCCCTTCATATTAGGGCCCAACCCTTTTGACCTCATTTAATCTTTATTTTGACCTCATTTAACCTTTAATCCTTGTAGGGCCTATCTCCAAATATAGTCACATTGGGGGTTAAGACTTCAACATATGAATTTTGGGGAGACACAATTCAGTAATTCAATCCATAGCAGATACTAAGCTACCAAGAGTATGGAATTCCATTTCAGAAGCTCTCCAAACAAGTTAAGATTATTATCTGCCTGGATGATTCTGAAGGGTGAAATTCTGTTTAGCTAGAGGCAAATGACTGATTTAATATTTTCCAGAACTCCAAGTCTGTGAATTATAACAGCATCATTCTCTCTCCTCCTTATATATAAAATGGTTTCATTTTCATGATAAAATAAATTTCATTATGACCCATACTTCTCCCAATAAAAACTCCTGGGGAAAGTTTTGGGGGTTTCCAGGTAAACTAATTTTACAGCAAGATATTTTTTCTATTGAGCGATTTCCTCTATTTTTTTCTCTATAAAGTTATTTCCTTTAGCTTCAAAACTACAAAAGCATAGTAGGTTTTTTTCCCCCTCTAATTCTGTTTTTTAAAAATTGGCATTCAATTAAAACCTAGATGACAGGCTGATGGGTGCAGGAAACCATCATGGCACATGTATACCTATGTAACAAACCTGCACGCTCTGCACATGTATCCCAGAACTTAAAGTAAAATGAAAAAAATAAAAAATAGAAAAATGGGCGTTCAATAATCAAGAGGCATTTTGAATAAGAGTCTTTAAAATTAATACTTGAGTATTCCTAGAGTAGTTAATTTCTAAGTGAAACTGACAATAGTTTCTTCCAAAGCTTGGTTACAGTCCATGAACCTATAAAACTAGAATAAACTAAAAAGTACCTTTCCTGTGAGTACTTTAGAGATTGATGTACAGAATACACTGCAAATCTAATTTTTACTGCTGTGGCACTGGGAAATTCCAGACAGTATAAAAATATAGGGTATTTTAACCTGACTGTAAATTATGAGTTTATGGTATTGAAAAGGGGGAATATGTATCCAACTTATGTTAAGCTCCTTAAAGAAAATTTTAAAAAATAAGAACACTGTAATGGCTTAGCATTGTTCTTTGGGAACAGTTATTACAAGTAAGGACTACAGCATTCAATGAAAAGGAATGTGGAATCTTTCACATATTAACTATTCTAGGCACGGCCACTGAAGCAGATACATAAATTCAAGGTGATTGATTGAAAATGTAAGTTACCACATATTTGCAAATTACAATACCATATTTATTTATCTAATGTTTGATTCTAAGAAGAAACTGAAAACTGACGCATTGTCTGTAAGTTATTACATAGACTTTTACTTAAGCTTATGGGTTTTTATGTTATTTATTTATCTTGACATAAGAATAGGCTAACTGTTATAATTATATCACAGTTCATGGGCTTTATTCTCATGACTGCCTCTAAGAAACCCCAGTGTTTGGTTGGGCGTGGCGGCTCATGCTTGTAATCCTAACACTTTGGGAGGCCGTAGTGGGCAAATCACTTGAGGTCAGGAGTTGGAGACAAGCCTGGCCAACGTGGTGAAACCCTGTCTCTACTAAAAATACAAAAAAAAAAAAATTAGTTGGGCATGGTGTCGGGTGCCTGTAGTTCCAGCTACTTGGGAGGCTGAGGCAGGAAAATTGCTTGAACCGGGGAGGCAGAGGTTGCAGTGAGCTGAGATCACGCCACCGCACTCTGGCCTGGGAGACAGAGCGAGACTCTATCTCAAAAAAAAAAACAAAACAAAAAAAAACCCTCGTTTTTGACTTATTTATTTAATACACATATACATCCCTCTAATCATTTTGTTCTGTAGTATCAGTAAAAGTGAGCATATCCCAAATATGAATATATTAAAAACTCACGTTGCATCTCTGTATTTATTATGTATACCAGAAACATACACACAATAGAAATTTTAAAAGATAAAGACAAAATGATTTAACATTTAATTTTTAATTTTTTTTTTTTTTTGAGACGGAGTGTCACTCTGTTGCCCAGGTTGGAGTACAGTGGAGCAATCTTGGCTCACTGCAACCTCCACCTCCCAGGTTCAAGCCATTCACCTGCCTCAGCCTCTCGAGTAGCTGAGATTACAGGTGATCACCACCACGCCCAGCTAATTTTTGTATTTTCAGTAGAGACAGAGTTTCACCATGTTGCCCAGGCTGGTCTCGAACTCCTAACCTCAAGTGATCCACCCGCCTTGGCCTCCCAAAGTGCTGGGATTACAGGCATGAGCCACCACACCTGGACAACACTGAATTTTTTAAATTAAAGTACAAAGTTAGAACAATGACTAGATATTCTTATTTTGGAAGGTCTTGGTTTAACACTTTATGATATGATGGTTTGAGTTTATTTATTTGGAGACAGGGTGTCACTCTGTCACTCAGGATGGAGTACAGTGGCATGATCTCAGCTCAGTGAAGCCTCTCCCTCCCAGGTTCAAGTGATTCTCCTGCCTCAGTCTCCTGAGTAGCTGGGACTACAGGTGCATGCCACCACACCCGGCTAATTTTTGTATTTTTTGGTAGAGACGGGTTTTTACCATGTTGGCTAGGCTGGTCTCGCACTCCTGATCTCATGTGATCCACCCACCTAGGCCTCCCAAAGTGCTGGGATTATAGGCGTGAGCCACCGCACCCCACCTGGGTTTTATTTTTGATTAAAAAAATGGAGACCTTATTTTTTAGAACAGTTTTAGATTTACAGAAAAATTGAGAAGATAATAGAGAGTTCTCGTATACTCTGCATCCAACTTCCTGTATTACTAACATCTTACGTTATTACGGCATGTTTGCTACTTTTTTTTTTTTTTTTTTTTGTGAGACAGGGTCTCATTCTGTCACCCAGGCTGGAGTGCAGTGGTGCGATCATGGCTCACTGTTGCCTCAACATCCCAGGCTCAAGAAGTCTTCCCACCTCAGCCTCCCGAGTAGCTGGGACCACAGGTGCATGCCACCACACCTGGCTAATTTTTGTCTTTGTAGAGATAGGGTTTCACCATGTTGCCTAGGCTGATCTTGAACTCCTGGGCTCAAGCAGTACTCCTGCCTCAGCCACCCAAAGTGCTGGGATTACAGGCGTGAACCACTCCATTCGTTACAATTAATGAACTAGTACTGATATATTAACTAAAGTCTATGGTTTATTCAGATTTCTTTGTTTAACCTAATGTCTTTTTTTTGTTGTTGTTACAGGATCCGACCCAGGACACCAGAATTACATTTAGTTGCCATCTCTCCTCTTCGCTGTGAGTTTCTCATAACATTTCTTGTTTTTGATGACCTTGACAGTTTTAAGACCACTGGTAAAGTATTTTGTAGGATGCCCCTCTAATGGAATTGTCTAATTTTTTTTTTTTCTAATTGGACTGGTGTTGTGGGTTTAGGGGAGGAAAACCACAGAAGTACAATGCCATTTTCATCAGATCATATGAAGGTTACATGCCATCAATATGATTTATCACTGAGCTCAGGTCACATATTAACTTGGTGGCCTGTTTTTAAGTTTTCAGTTTCTAAGATCCAGTAGCAAGCCAAACTTGTTCCTTAAAAGCAGAGTAGTTACCCACAACGACAGAGATTTGCTCCAAAATCCTAAGGGTTTGTACTGTGATTCACCTATGGTTGCTTGCCAAAATTCTAAACAGCGTTTACTTATTTTTTGGGAGAAAGGGGCTTGCTCTGTTGCCTAAGCTGGCGTGCAGTGGCATGATCATAGCTCACTCTAACTTGAATTCCTGGGCTCAAGGGATCCTGCCTCAGCCTTGCAAGCAGTTAGGACGGACTACAACTACAGGTGTGCACTACCACACCTAGCTAATTACATGTTGTGTGTATGTGTGTGTGTGTGTGTGTGTGTTTGTGGAGGTAGAGCTGGTCTCAAACTCCTGGGCTAAAGTGATCCTCCCACCTTGGCCTCCTAAAGTGCTGGAATTACAGATGTGAGCCACTGTGCATGGCCTCTCAATAACATTTAAATCGGCCATTGACACTTTAAGTACCATCAGATCTGCTGGATCATATGGCCCAAATGGCAGAGCAACTTGCCCAGTAGCCTAGACCTGTTGTAGAGCCTTCTCTTCTCCTACTAGGTATTGTGGTGTCTTTTTTTTTTTTTTTGGTTCTGTAAGGGGCCAAATGCAACAACTTATTCTTCAGCTTAAAGTGATATCTTGACATGTCCTATACTGGTCCCCTAGGAATTTCATGAGGTGGAGGGCCCCAGATGTTTTGTGACACTTATTTCCTGTCTTCAGACATTCAAATATTTTACCAATATATTTAGAGTAATTGCTACTTCCTGCTCACCATGAGTAATCGGCATAATATCATCAACGTAATGGACCAGTATGAAGTTCTTTGGAAGGGGAAGACTAAATTATGACATAGGGCTAAAGGGTTGATATAGCCTTGTAGTGGGACAGGAAGTTGTATAGTGGTCTTGCCAGTTGAAGGTAAATTCCTTCTCATGGTATTTTCTAATAGGTATAGAGGGAAAAAGCATGTGCCTGATTAACAGCTGCATACCAAGTACTACGAGATGTGTTGATTTGCTCAAGTAATGAAACATCTAAATGGCAGCGCAACTGGAGTCACCATGTAATTAGGTTTATAAGAATCCATTGTCATTTTCCAAGATCCATTTCTGTTTTGCACATGCCAAATAGGTGAGGGGAAAAGAAATGTAGTGGTTATCACCACCTCTGCAACTTTCAAGTCTTTGACAGTGGCACTTATCTTTACAATCTCTCAAGAATGTGGCATTGCTTTTAGTTTGCTATTCTCATAGGTATAAGCAGTTCTAGTTGCTTCCATTTGGCCTTTCCTGTTACAAGTCTTTACAGGTCAGGGAACCAACGTGGGGATTCTTCCAGCTGTTGAGCACATCTCTTTGTTTGTTTTTGAGACAGAGTCTTGCCCTGTCGCCCAGGCTGGAGTGCAATGGTGTGACCTCGGCTCACTGCAACCTCTGCCTCCCAGGTTCAAACGATTCTCCTGCCTCAGCCTCCCGAGTAGCTGGGATTACAGGTGCCCGCCACCACACCCAGCTATTTTTTTGTTGTTGTTGTATTTTTAGTAGAAATGGGGTTTCACCATGTTGGCCAGGCTGGTCTTGAACTACTGACCTTGTGATCTGCCCACCTCGGCTTCCCAAAGTGCTGGGAATACAGGTATGAGCCACTGTGCCTGGCCGAGTATATCTCTTTTAATTATGCATTCTGGAACTGGGGAAATAGAAGCACAGGATGGGTCCAGGGACTCAACAGGTCTAATGAGAGATGAACCTGAGCTGAAACTCCATTGATCACTCAACCTCCATTAAGCCTCTACTCTGACTGGCAGGCCAAATGAAGCTTTTCGTTTCCCCAGATTAGTATCAGGTCAGAACCACTGCGTAGTAATCCCTGACAAATCTGATTATTTCTCTTCCCCCAATGCACAGTTACCCTGGTAGATGGCTATTGGTCTCTTTGGGGGAAATAACAATATACATTTTTGGCAATGTAGCAGAGTCTTTCCTCAAGATGATCCAGCCTCTCCTTCATTCAGAGTTCTGAGAGTGTAAACTGCCTCAAGTCTGGGAATTGATTGAGAGGTTGTGACTGTTTTGGTGATGCAAGTTAGGATATGTTTCCTAGAGACACAATGATTAACTGGCCAACAGCATATGTCTCTGTAAGTAAGACAATATTGTTTTAGCTCTGCTGGTAATTATAGTAATCATGCCCACCTACTTTTTGGCAATTAAGTGCTACCCTGGGGGAGGCACTTAGGAATCCTAGTTTGATGGTAGCAGTTTCCACTGTAAGATATATGTGACTAAAGAGAAGAGCAGCCACAGATCTCTTCAAGGATGCTAGGATTCTCCTCACAAATTTAATTCTTAGTCGTGGTGAAAGGTATGTCCTCTGGACCCTTCTGGGGTAAGCAGGTCTTAAATGATAAATCCACTCTAATATTCCAATCTCCCCAAGCCTGTGGATACCTTTCTCTACAGATACCTAGGCAGTTCTGGCACTTCAACTTCATTTAGCATAGGCCCTTCGGGTGGATGGAGGTTAAACGATCAATGGAGTTTTCACTCAGATCCTTCTCACGGTGGGCTCAGTGGGTCCCCAAACCTATCCTGTGGTTATTTTCCTAGCTTGACATGCATAATTGGAAAAGACATATTCAGTGATTAAACACACCATTAGAGCTTTTTCTAAGCCTCTGAGATAAAACATTGAATCCAGAATCTCTGGTGGGTCCATATCAATAAATTTGGCCTGATAGAATTTATAACCTTTCCACCTTGATCCCTATGAGTTTCCTGGGGTGGTCATGACAAAGTACCACAAACTGTGTGTCTTAAAACAACAAAATTTATTCTCTTGCAGTTTTAGGGGCTAGAAGTCTGAAATCAGGTTTTTGGCACGGCCAAGCTTCTTCGGAAGGCACTTTGGAATAATCCTTCTTTGCCTTTTCTTAGTTTGTGCTGGCTCCTGGCATTCTGCGGCATTTCTTGGCTTCCAGTTGCATCACTCCAATCCCTGCTTCTATCTCCAAATGGCCTTCTTCCCTCTGTGCTCATTTATCTATGTGTCCTAAGGGCGCCAACCATTGGATTTAGGGCTCACTCTATACCAGCATGACCTCATCTTAACTAATTATATCTGCAAAAACCCTATTTCCAAATAAGTTAATATTGTGAGGGTCTAGGTGGACGTGAATTTTGGGGGATCTTATTCAACCCTCTACAATCCCACACCTTAATAGTCTTTGTATATTCTTTTGTATGCTCTGAATTTTTTAGCATGTGCATTTATTACTTTTTCAAGTAAAATTAAAGGAGAAAACAATATCCCCGGAGTTCTGTGGCACAAAATATAAATATTCTTTCTGTCCACTTTCTCCCTTGGAGGTCGCTACTATTTAGTCTCCCTAAGCTGGTCTTCCAAGTCCTGCCCTTCTCCAAACTTTTACCAAACTGAAGACAAAGTGATTTTTCAAAATGATCTCAGGATCTGTCAATGAGGATTAAGCATAAGCGCCAAAGTTAGCCTAATATGGCTTTTCATGATCTGGTCTCCAGTACCCCTCTTTCAATTTCATCTTTCGATACAATCCCCTGCTCCCCACCTGTTCCGCCGTGGACTCCTCGCGGGTGTCTGAAGTGCCCACGCCATTCCATCCCGCCCTATTCCAGCGCTACTCTGCTTCAGCGCTGCTTCTTGCAACTCATCCTCAGAGGCTACTCCTCTACTTCACCCCAGAGATGAAGCATTTCGCCTTTGGATGCTTGAAAACGGTTAATATTTTCCCTTTTGTTCCTCTTAAATCAAAATGTTTACATGAAATACTATGATCCAAGAACACACGCTGCTGCGCTTGCTTAATCGGGTCGAGTTGAACCAGTTCGCCTTCTCCGCCCCAACCCTGGCGCCGTAACTCCCAGCCCCGGAGCGACTAGCCTGGCCCGACAGGGTAGGCCCAAGCCCGCTGGGCTCGGGCGTCGGAACCGCCCCGGCGGGGGAAAAGCCCAGGCAGGCCGCAGCCGCGCTTCACAGCTGAGGAAAACCCGCTCCGGCGGAGGGCAACACTCAGAAGCCGAGAGTGACACCGCGAAGCGCCGGAACGCGTCAGCACCCTTCACACCTAAGACCAGACTTCCTCCTCCTCACCCAGGACGCTCCCCGCCGCTCATCCGGTCGTTTCCCGCTCTCACACCCTCTGCCAGTCCCCACACAGCTGACAAGGGAAGCAAGCCAGCGGCGCCAGGGAACAGATGAAGCGCAGCAGCTGCATCGCGCGGTTCCCCCTCTAGGCTCCGGCGCCTCAGCCCACACACGTGTATGCGCATGCGCCGCGTTCCGGCCTCTCCGCCTTCGGCCGCACCTCCTCACGCAGGGTCAGAGGCCGTGGGGCGGGCCACGGTGACGCGCGCGGAAGCGCTCTGTGGACCGTCGGAAACCGCCCCGGCGGCTGAGAGGCTGCGGCCACTGCCTGGCACCCCGACAGGAGGGGCTCCGGATCGTTCGGAGCCGGCTGAACCCCTTTGGCCGCGAGCGGCCGCATGAATCGGGGGACTATGCCCCAGCCCGGAGCGTGGCCGGGCGCGAGCTGCGCCGAGACGCCGGCGCGGGAGGGCGGGAAGGTGGCGGCCAGCGAGCAGCCGCGGCCCGAGATGCAGTGCCCGGTCGAGCAGTGAGTGCGCGGGGCGCGGGCCGTGGGCAGGGGGCTCGGTCCCCTCCGGAAGCCGGGCTGGGGTGGGGAGTCGTCAGCGGAGGGTCCCTGGGCGTCTTCAATTCTGAGTGAGGCCGTTGGCGACAAGGAGGAATTGGCAGTTTTGCCCAGTGTCCGAGTGCAGATTTTTAACCCCAGGGCCCGTCACAATTCTGGTCACACAGTGTCTCCCCTCCCGTCTCATTTTTGACACCTGCACGTCTGAAGTTAAAGAAAGTTCCAGAAACTTGGGAAGCAAACCCAAGAAGTGATGTATTTTATTACTAGCTCCCGCTAGATCTTTCCTCCAGCCTAGCACAGGGAGGAAGTGAGGTCGCCCCTGCCGCAGCCGCCGGGGAACGGAGCCGCGCGACGTGTTCTTGGAGGCGACGTCCCACCTGTTGGACAGACGTTGGACAGACTTTGGACCGAATCTGACCCATTCTCTTTGACCCTTTAACGGCCTGATTAGTATACCTTCCCGCTTTTCCTTTTAAAAAGGAAAGTCAGTGCTGGTTAGATCAATTCCTTACTGTACTGTGAAGAAGACGATTTGGGAAGAGTTCCTAATTTCTGTAAGGGTCTGGGGGTACGCGTGGAAGCAGAATAGAAACTCGAGTGAAACTTTTCTACACTTCGAAGTTCTAGGCAGCTATAAATGCCCTTGGAATTTAAGAAATTATGAAAGCACACAATCAGTTTGACAGATATTTTAACTGGCTGGAAAGTTAAATTTAAGATGTGTTTAAATGCAAAAAGCACTGCTAGAACTTTTGAAAAAAAAAAAAAAAACTCCTAAAAAGGGGTCTTTTGGAGGCCTGTTAGGTAGATATTGTGTTATAATAACGTGTTTGCATAGTACTTAGACGTTCTCATTTGTTGAGAACCCCCTTGGGATGGTGTTATTCACACTTAACGGGTTAATGGCCACTGGAAAATAAGATTGAAAGTCAGTGGTGTCAAACTCCTGCCTCCAGAGCTAGGCAGTAAGTGAAGTAAGTTAGTGAAGTTGGCCAGGACCTGGAGAGCTGTCTCTGTTGAGAGGCAGGGTCCCCTAAGCTCAAGCCTGTAATTGCTGCATCTTATGTATTTAAAGAATCCAACTATTTGGGCTTTGCATGAAATAACGCTGCTTTTAAAACAGTGGCACCTATTTTTTTTTTTTTTAATTGAAACAAGTGTACAGGCCCAGTGTGGGCTGATGTGTCCTGTGGCGGCCAGTTTGCTTTCTGGGTTAGAGTCTATTAGGCCATTTTTGTGTCGCTATAAGGAAGGTACCTCAGGCCGGGAAATTTATAAAAGGAAAAGAGGTTTAATTGGCTCGTGGTTCTGCAGGCTTTGCATGAAGCTTGGTGCGTGTCTCTGCTTGGCTTCTGGTGAGGCCTCAGGGGGCTGTATTTAACTTATGGCGGGAAGCCAGATGGGACCAGGCAATCACATGGTGAGAGAGGGAGGAAGAGAGAGGGTAGAGGTGCCACAGACTTTGAAACAACCAGATCTGGTGTAAACTTGGAGTCAGCACTCATCCATCACCAAGGGCATGGCACTAAGCCATTCATGAGGGATCCAAATACCTCCCACCAGTTCCCACCTCCAATACTGGGGTTTATACTTTAACATGAGATTTAGAGGGGACAGATATCCAGACTATATCATTCTGCTCCTGGCCACCCCACATCTGATGTCTTTCTCACGTTGGAAAATATGGTAATCTCTTTCCAGCCATTCTCCAAAGTCTTAACTCATTCTAGCATCAAGTCCAAAACCCTAAGCCTCATCCAAGACTCATCTCTTTCCACCTATGAGCTTGTGAAATCAGACAAGTTATTTAATTCCACAAATTCCTGGGACATGGACAAGTGCAGCCAAATTCTTTGCTAGGACATAACAGGGGTGATCTTTACTCATGTTCCCAATAACTTCCTCATTTCCATCTGAGACCTCATCAGCCTGGCCTTCACTGTCCATATTTCTTTTTTTTCTTCTTCTTTTTTTTTTTTTTTTTTTATTGAGATGGAGTCTCGCTTTGTCGTGCAGGCTGGAGTGCAGTGGTGCAATCTTGGCTCACTGCAACCTCTGCCTCCCAGGTTCAAATGATTTTCCTGCCACAGCCTCTGGAGTAGCTGGGATTACAGGCGTCTACCACCATGCCTGGCTAATTTTTGTTTTTAAGTTTGTTTTTAGTAGAGATGGAGTTTCACCATGTTGGCCAGGCTGGCTTCGAACTCCTGACCTCAAGTGATCTGCCCGCCTAGGCCTCCCAAAGTGCTAGGATTACACGCCCAGCCCACTGTCCATATTTCTTTCAGCATATTGGTCACAGCCATTTAACCAGTTTCTGAGAAGTTCCAAACTTTCCCACGTTTTTCTGTCGTCTTCTGAGCCCTCCAGGCTCTTCCAACCTCTGCCCATTACCCAGTTCCAAAGCTGCTTCCACATTTTCAGGTGTCTTTATAGCAATACTCGACCCCTCAGTATGAATTTTTTGTATTAGACTGCTTTTGCATTGCCATAAAGAAATACCTGAGGCTGGGTAATTTATAAAGAAAAGAGATTTAATTGGCTTATGGTTCTGCAGGCTGTACAGGAAGCTTGGTGCCTGTATCTGGTTGGCTTCTGGTGAGGCCTCAGGGAGCTTTTACTCATGGCAGGAAGCCAAGTGGGACCAGGCGATCACATGGTGAGAGAGAGTGAGGTGGAAGTGAGGTGCCACAGACTTTTTAGCAACCAGATCTTGCATGAACTCAGAGTAAGAACACACTCATCACCAAGGCCATGGTGCTAAGCCATTCATGAGGGATCTACCCCCATGATCCAACCACCTCCCACTAACTAGGCTTGTCTCCAACCCTGGGGATTACCTTTTAGCATGAGATTGGAGGGGAGAAATATCCAAATCATATCAGAGACTTAACCTCAGACTCTGCAGAGGATTAAAGAGAGGGTCTCTTCCTCCCAACCCCTGCTCCACAGGCCCGTGCTGGTTCCTAATCGCTGCTTTGCCTTCCTTCTACCCTGGTGGTGAGAACAGTGCGCTTAATTTAATGCCCTGTCTCACGTGCTGCACCTCAGCCCCAGCTGTGTCATGCCTCCTGAGCAATGCAGAAACTTTGAAGCCAGACCATGTTCTCAAAAGTATGTGTAGTTATTTGGCAAGTTTTCTGGTGGGTGTGATTCTCATTCAGAACACCTGTGAAAATAGACAAGGGTAGGAAGAAGTGCTCTTTCTTGAAAAGTTTTTGTGGCACAGGTGCCTCTTCCGTCTGTTGCTAGTAGAAATATATAGACTTAGAGCCGAAAGGAATGTAAAAAAAAAAAAACTAGCCTAGGTTTGTCATTTTACACATTCACAGATTTTTAAAGTGTAGCTTGGCTGGAGAGACCCCGATGCATCAATGGGAACCTCCCGCTACCTCTTCTGGGCTTTCTCAGCAAAACCAGGCAGAGAGACATGATTTATAGTGACAGCCAACTTCACTTTTTTTTTGGTTTGCTTCCCAAGTTTGCTTCCCAGTAGATGTTCCGGTTTTTGTGTGTGGTTTTTAGCAGCTTAATTTTGTTTTATCCTTATTTTTGTTGTGTTTGATTGTCTCGTTCTCTTTCACGTCTCATAAGATGGGGCAGAATAAGAGAGGTGAGTTTCAGATGTCATCTTTTAAACATCATGTCTCAAGTTTTGGACTTTCTAGCCTTTTTCCATCTTTCTGACTTGGCAGTATCTGGGTAGTGGGCTGTTTCTCTATGGTATTTTCTCATGGGCTAGAGAAACTGTACTATAGTTGTCATATAAACAAAGTTTGCATATAAGGTATTCATGTCAATTCCTGCATGATGATATATACAGCTTAATAGTTGAGTATCAATTTAAATAGTGTAATGTGCATTTTTAGTCTGTGTTTTTTTGTCATTGCAGCCAAGGCCTTTCTTTCCGCCCAGATAGTTGGGTTTGCTATGCAGAGGAGTCATTTAAAATGTTTACACTTAGAAGTGGGAACACTGTAAGACTGTAGAAGTTTTGAGATATCCTATAGAGTCATTTTTAATACATTCAGTGGACAGTAATTACAAATACAAATCATAGCCCAACTTCTGCAGCTGAGTTAGACATTCGGGATGTGACTCTGAAGGCTGTGGTGACGAGTAGAGAAAGAGATGGCTTATTTCCTAGGTAGCACACTAGGTTACTCTTGATTCCTTTCCACTAAGCTCTTCACATTTCACACATGAGAGAAGTGGGGGAAAAGAAACATAAACCACATGGATAAGCTACTTTGTTTTCTTGTTTGCTTGTTTTGTGAGACAGGGTCGCTCTCTGTTGCCCAGTTTGGAGTGCAGTGACAATCATGGCTCACTGTAGCCTCAACCTTCTGGGCTCAAGCGATCCTCCCACCTCAGCCTCCTAAGTAGCTGGGGCAACAGGTGCATGCCACCATACCCAGCTAATTTTTTTTTACTTTTTGTAGAGACAGAGTCTCACTATGTGGCCCAGGCTGGTCTCTAACTCTTGGGCTCAAGCAATCCTCTTGCCACAGCTTCCTGAAGTCCTGGGATTACAGGCGTGAGCCACAGTGCCCAGTGATGAACTACTTTGTATATCTCATTGCAGTTTTTCTTTTCCTCCCTCCCTCCCTCCCTTCCTTCCTTTTTTCCATACACCCATCAGCTCATTTGAGAGCTGTGGTTGGCTCACATCTCCTGGACAAGTCCTAAGGATGGCCTGAAACATAACTTAGGATCACATTTGAAGAAATCTTTTGTCAGACCAGATTAGTTGACCTTCAAGCTCCTTCTGCTGCTCTCCTGTGCTCTATCCCCTGCTCACTCCACCCCCAACATCTGACTCCTGCTGATCTGGTCCTGGGACATGGTTGCTGGCTAGGCCAGAAATGCTTAGGGAAGTGAGAAGAGACTACTCCATGGTCTTTCTCTGCCTGAGGGTGAGACAGGGTTTGAATCTGTGGAGGCATACTGTCGGTGAACCCCTCTGAAATTGAAAGCAATTTTATGTGTGTTTCTGAGCTTAGGTTCTGATGAAATCTGAATTCTCAGAGGGGCTGTGGACAAAAAAAGTGGCACACTGTTGTTCTTGTGGATGTATTTTCTGCCCCACCCCACCCCACCCCCAGATGCTGCTACAGTTTGGAGTAGGGATAAAGTCTACTTTCTCCCAACCTGATGAAGAGCCTGCTTTGAGGCCCAGAGCTGGGATGTCTCTAAGAATCAAACCTTATTGAGAGTGGCTGCATTGACCCCAGATACCTCTGGAAGTCACATGGAGTAGCATGAGCCAGTCGTGGAAAGTCCACTTGCAGAAGAGGGGTGGAATTTTGGCCTGGGTGCCGGTACTTTCCTGTATTTGATCGTTCACCCATCTCTGAACCGCATAGTGGTGAAGAAAGGCTGGGTTGAGTGGTCTTTGCTTTTCCTGTGCCTGTGTGGGAAGGTGTGTTAGTGTAATATTGGTTGACACTGTCTCACCAACATTGCCTTAGTGTTGCCATTAGTCTCATAGGAGAGGCTAAGTTAAGTATGAACTGCAGGGTTCAAGTCCAGAGAGTTGAATTAAAAAAAGCCATACTTAGTTCTTTTAGACAACTAAGGGGAACAACTTTTAAAAGGTTCATAATGGTGAGTGATTAAAATTCTGTCTTGTTAGCTTTGTATATACATTAGAATTGATTTTTTTTCTATTACGTATTTACTTGAATCAAAAATTGAAAAACGGACTTCACAGAAATGCCTTCTGCTTCACTAAGCTCTGCTTTTAACTCACAGCTTTTGCTCTTGGGAATAGTATAATTTTGTGTCTGTACAGTAAGCATGTTTAAAATAAGTTTTCAAAAATTGGTTGGTATGCAGGTCTTTGAACAGAGCAAGTGGTACCAGTTATAATTTAGTATGCAATGTTACATAGCTTACTCAGTTGGATATGTTGCCTTAATATAAAAAATAAAATATTTTATCTCTAGGTTAAGAGAAAATAGGTAAATAGGCTGGGCATGGTGGCTCACACCTGTAATCCCAGCACTTTGGGAGGCCAAGGCAGGCGGATCACCTGAGGTCAGGAGTTCGAGAGCAGCCTGGCCAATGTGGTGAAACCCCGTCTCCACTGCAAATACAAAAATTAGCTGGGTGTGGTGGCAGATGCCTGTAATCCCAGTTACTCAGGAGGATGAGGTAGGAGAATTGCTTGAACCTGGGAGGCGGAGGTTGCAGTGAGCCGAGACTGCACCATTGCACTCCAGCCTATGCAATAAGAGCGAAACTCTGTCTCAAAAAAAGAAAATAGGTAAATATTGTTTAATAGGAGCTTGAAAATATACACTTTAAAATAATGCCATGGTGCAAAACTAAGAATTTTCTAACTAGGAATTGTTAGCATTTGGTTTTAAAATTTAGGCTGAGCATGGTGGCTCACACCTGTAATCCCAGCTCTTGAGGAGATCACGGCGGGAGGATCTCTTGAGCCCAGGACTTTTGAGACCATCCTGGACAACATAGTGAGACCCTGACTCTATAACAAATTTTAAAAATTAGCCAGATGCGGTGGTGCATGCCTGTGGTCTCAGCTACTTGAGCCTGAGGTGGGAAGACTGCTTGAGCCCAGGAGGTCGAAGCTGCAGTGAGCTGTGGTTGCATGGCTGTAGTCTAGTCTGGGCAACAGAGACCCTTTCTCAAAAAACATATATGTAATTTTTTAAATCGGCTTAATTATTTTTAAGTTGTACATATTTATGGGGCACATAGTGATGTTTTGATACACATAACTATAGTGATGAGGGTAATCAGCATGTCCGTCATCTCAAACATTTATCATTTCTTTTTCTCGGGAACACTTAATATCCTTCTAGCTGTTTGAATCTATATAGTAGATTATTAACTGTAGTTACCCTACAATGGTATAGAACACTAGAACTTACTCCTTCTATCCAGCTGTAATTTTATCCTTTATTTGTATCCTTTAACAAATTTTAACTGTGGAATTGAGAGTGACTGCCAGAAAGTCAAGTCATTTAGACTTTGGCTTAACTTTTCTTTACCACACAACTTTTTGCTCTGGTGATCACCTGAGTCTTTGAGCTTCAGTGGTTTCTTTTGTGTCAGAGTGGATACCTCCCCACTGCCACCCCAACTTGACACACAAAAGGTTGCCAAATCCCTTTTCCTCATTGTTTTATTATCTTCCCATCCCATAACAAAAACGTAAACTTAACGTCTACCTATTTCAGATTCCTGGCCTTTAGTATCATTTCATTTTGTCATTGTTTTCAGCTTTATTATTTTAATACTTAAAAAATTACAGCAAAAGTTTATTGAGTGAAGTATTTTTAAAATAAACTTAGTATTTTTTGCTCTGTTTCTTCCTCTCTTTCTGTTTGCTTATCTTTCTATTAGATGGGTAACTATTTCATTCTGCCTGTGAAATGTCCTCCTTCCTGAATATATTGTTTGAGCTTCATTGCTCAAACCTAAAACTTATTCTTCGGGATTATTTTTTAAAATTTAATTAATTAACTAATTAATTTTTTTTTAGTGACAGGGTCTCACTCTTGCCAGGGCGGGAGTACAGTGGTGTGATCATAGCTCACTGCAGCCTCCAACTCCTAGGCTTAAGTGATCCTCTCTCCTCAGCCTCCTCTGTAGGGGGGACTACAGGTGAGTGCCAGCATGTCCAATTAATTTTTTTTTTTTTGTAGAGGCGGGGTCTTGCTTTATGCCCAGGCTGGTGTTGAACTCCTGGCTTTAAGCAGGATTATTTTTATTTTAATGGTGGCCTTTAGTAAAGGCTGTATTACATTTTCTGTATGTCCTTGGTGGCCGTGAAGTTAGCAGATGTTTGTGCACAGGATCTGAGTGAAATCCAGTTGTGGTTAAAGCAATTTGATTATACTCTGGTTCTCTTATTCTTGCATTTCTGCTTTGCTTTTTTCGTATATCCTGAATCTCTGCTCTTTATTTCCAGTAATTTCCTATTCAGCTTCCCTTTGCATTTAGTTCTCCTGTTTGTTCTGCTGTTTGTTTGTTTCCTTTCCTTTCCTGTTGGCCTTTGTAGGAATTTGTACTTGTGGGATGGAGAGTTGCTTGTTTAGAGAACCTCCTCTGGGCATTGATGTTGGATTTTGGTTATTTTGTAGATTAAAAAGAAAGAGAACAAAAGTGGAGCCAAATGTGCATGTAGTATAGCCACAGATTTTGCTTGAAGTACAATTCTCATAGACTTACACTAAAGAACTGGAAGAGGAACCATGTAGCTTACATGGCCTCTTCCAGTCTTCTCATTTTGAAGATGAGAAAACTGAGGCCGTGGGGAAGTGGCTTGCCCAAAGATATATGCCTCTGATAATGATACTATGAAAGTGCTTTGCTTAAATGTCTGTTTTACAGGATTGGAATTTGTCCCTTATTTTATAAAGCCAGGAAAGAGGCTGAAAGATGTCGTTAAATTATTGAGAGAAGAACGAACATATTTGGTCACTTTTTATTTTAGGGCTTTGATGTATGGTCCCCACGAATCAGGTTTCTGTTTGTTTTTACCTCTGGCATGGGCTCTAAGGATGACATCAAACTTTTTACTTGAAATCTCACTGGAAGCAAGAGCACATGGAAAGTACCTTTTTCTGATACTTGTTCCCTCACCCCCACAATGTTAAAATACACACAGTTACACGTTTAGAGAGAAAAAAAGAAATAAAAAATTGATAATTGGTCAGATTGTTCATTAATACTTTGCAACAGTGGATATAAAATGAGAATAAGAATAGTTTAATTTTGAGTGCTAATTATTTTCCACATATCTGTTTCTTTAAAAAGCCCTTTGAGGTGAATACTCTTACTGCCCTTTTGACAGGTGGTTAAATCTAGATGCTGAGAGGTGTAGTTACTCTAGTCATAGTTATACATACAGCTAATAAGGACTGGAATGAGGACTAGTTAAATAAACTCTGGCAGTCTAATTCCTGGGTCCCCACTCCAATCATTGCACTCTGCAGAGGGCTTACCCACATGGTGTACATCGTGATGTGTTTGGCAGGGGGCAGGTCAGGAGTTGTGGGCTGTTCAGGAAAAGGGAAGATCTGAGCAAATCACAGATGTACGGGTACACGATAGTGTTGGTCAGGCATTTGGACTGAAGTGTGAGTAATGCATAGGGAAATAATGGGATGCAAGCTAGAGTGGTGGGTGAGGTCCTAATTTTGACATTGGTTCCCTGAGTGTTTGGGAACCATTGAAAGGTTTTAGTGGGGACATGTGAGACTTCCTTCCTCAGTCTGGCCCTCCTAGTACCCCTTCTTCATCTGTCTCTTGCCGTCTGACTCCTTCCTCTTTCCCCCAGCTGTACTAGGCCGTGTACCAGGAGCTGGGGTGATGAGGGAATTGGGGGTAGGGGTATCTCAGTCATTCACTGAATTTTTTTTTTTTTTTTTTTAGCCTGGCACCTCCTCCTTCCTGTGTTCCATTGGGTCTGCAGCCTTGTGTGAGGATGGGGTGTGCTCTCATGAGGCAGGAGTATGGGGAATCGGGGGTCTGATCATTTTTTATGTGGAGGTCAGCTAGTCTCCTTGTTTTCCGCTCAGTGTGTTACTCATGCCCCCTGAAGGACTTGATGACTCCAGTTCCTGAGCCTTTCTGGGGTTCTGCGAGGTTTTCTGGCTTGCCTGCCATGGATGCACATCTACCAGCCTTGGCTTCCCTGTCCTGTGTCATTTACCACTCCATCTGCTTTCCAGCTCTTTGGACTTTCACCTGCCTTTTGGTTTCATGAAAGATAGAATTGGGGTTTCTGTTTCCCTTTATTGTCATTTTGGGGTGAATCTTGAGGGAAAAGGGGGGCATCTTCAAACCAGAAGTCCCATTCTTCATCTTTGTCTAGCATCTAGTGGATTTTTTCCCTTTGTAGTACTTAGTGGGCTCCTGCTAGTTAACTAAAGTACTGGAAACTAGGAAGCTCTGAGTAAGAAGTTGGTAGTAGTGGACAGTGGGAATCTATGTAACAGCTGCATGGGTGGCTGGTTGATTGTGGGGTCAGGAAGCAGGAGGATTTCGAGGAGGTTTTTTAGCTTTGGCGATTTGTAATAACTGATGGTCTCTTCTTGTTTTTAAGATAGCTATTGTCAGGTTTGCTTGTGACTGTTACAAAGGTCGGCAATGGGGCCTGCATTCCTATATAAATATTTTTATCAGCACTATCTCCATTCTTGGAACTTGACAGAATCAGTTCAGGAGCTTCACTAATAAGATGCATGCTATGATGTCTAGATACATAGTTGAGGCACTAATAGGCATTACAATTAAAATGCCCTCAGAGCTACCTAGTAAATGAAGTGATGTTAACTTGTCTTATTTAAGTAAGAAATTCAGAAGTAGAACAAAGTGGTGAGATAGAAACATAAGCATCTTTATTCTTAAGATAGAAGACCTATATTTTATCAGATTATCGTCATGTAAAGTGAAAAAAGTTAAACCCTTAGCATATTATGCATTTTGTAAGCAGCTGTATAATAGGATGGAAAATGTCAGTGCAACAAGTGTTTGAAAATGTCTGCTTTGGTGTGATTTCAGTGAGGAGGACATGTACCGTGCTGCAGATGAAATAGAAAAGGAGAAAGAATTGCTTATACATGAAAGAGGGGCATCAGGTATGTTTGGAATTGTTTTATTTATAGAGTTCTTATTGTTTATAGCAGAAAATGCAGTTAAATCTGTATATCCATTTTTCATAAAATATCAATAAAATATTCTTATGTATATGGTCTTATCTACATTGATTGTTTTGCTGAAGTATGTTTAGAGACTATTTCCTGAGGTTTTTAAATTTTAACGCAAGCATTCCCGCTGCATTCTTCACATTCATATCATTTTTCACACCTATGAAGACTTTTGTTTAATCTCTTGACACCGTCCTCTCTCGGTTCTTGATTTCCTTATATTCTTAGAGGGAGAGTTCAGATTTGAAGTCCATTTTTCATTTCAAATGGAAAGACTTAACTGAGAAACTGGCTGTGCATATCTTTGCATGCAGATGGCCATATGAATGTGATTAAGTAATAAGAAAGACAGTGATGGGATCAGTAGCACAGAGTCTGATCGTTTTGTGATTTCATGTCTGTGTTTTTCTTTTCTTTTTTTATTTTTATATTTTATTATTATTATGCTTTAAGTTTTAGGGTACATGTGCACAATGTGCAGGTTTGTTACATATGTATACATCTGCCATGTTGGTGTGCTGCACCCATTAACTCGTCATTTAGCATTAGGTGTATCTCCTAATGCTATCCCTCCCCCCTCCCCCCACCCCACAATAGTCCCTGGGGTGTGATGTTCCCCTTCCTGTGTCCATGTGTTCTCATTGTTCAATTCCCACCTATGAGTGAGAACATGTGGTGTTTGGTTTTTTGTCCTTGCGATAGTTTACTGAGAATGATGATTTCCAGTTTCGTCCATGTCCCTACAAAGAACATGAACTCATCATTTTTTATGGCTGCATAGTGTTCCATGGTGTATATGTGCCACATTTTCTTAATCCAGTCTATCGGTGTTGGACATTTGGGTTGGTTCCAAGTCTTTGCTATTGTGAATAGTGCCGCAATAAACATACGTGTGCACGTGCCTTTATAGCAGCATGATTTATAGTCCTTTGGGTATATACCCAGTAATGGGATGGCTGGGTCAAATGGTATTACTAGTTCTAGATCCCTGAGGAATCACCACACTGACTTCCACAATGGTTGAACTAGTTTACAGTCCCACCAACAGTGTAAAAGTGTTCCTATTTCTCCACATCCTCTCCAGCACCTGTTGTTTCCTGACTTTTTAATGATGGCCATTCTAACTTTTGTGAGATGGTATCTCATTGTGGTTTTGATTTGCATTTCTCTGATGGCCAGTGATGATGAGCATTTTTTCGTGTGTTTTTTGGCTGCATAAATGTCTTCTTTTGAGAAATGTCTGTTCATGTCCTTTGCCCATTTTTTGATGGGGTTGTTTTTTTCTTGTAAATTTGTTTGAGTTCATTGTAGATTCTGGATATTAGCCCTTTGTCAGATGAGTAGGTTGCAAAAATTTTCTCCCATTTTGTAGATTGCCTGTTCACTCTGAGGGTAGTTTCTTTTGCTGTGCAGAAGCTCTTTAGTTTAATTAGATCCCATTTGTCAATTTTGGCTTTTGTTGCCATTGCTTTTGGTGTTTTAGACATGAAGTCCTTGCCCATGCCTATGTCCTGAATGGGATTGCCTAGGTTTTCTTCTAGGGTTTTTATGGTTTTAGGTCTAACATTGTAAGTCTTTAATCCGTCTTGAATTAATTTTTGTATAAGGTGTATGGAAGGGATCCAGTTTCAGCTTTCTACATATGGCTAGCCAGTTTTCCCAGCACCATTTAATTAAATAGGGAATTCTTTTCCCATTGCTTGTTTTTGTCAGGTTTGTCAAAGATCAGATAGTTGCAGATATGCGGCATCATTTCTGAGGCCTCTGTTCTGTTCCATTGATCTATGTCTCTGTTTTGCTACCAGTACTATGCTGTTTTGGTTACTGTAGCCTTGTAGTATAGTTTGAAGTCAGGTAGTGTGATGCCTCCAGCTTTGTTCTTTTGGCTTAGGATTGACTTGGCGATGCAGGCTCTTTTTTGGTTCCATATGAACTTTAAAGTAGTTTTTTCCAATTCTGTGAAGAAAGTCATTGGTAGCTCGATGGGGATGGCACTGAATCTATAAATTACCTTGAGCAGTATGGCCATTTTCACGATATTGATTGTTCCAACCCATGAGCATGGAATGTTCTTCCATTTGTTTGTATCCTCTTTTATTTCATTGAGCAGTGGTTTGTAGTTCTCCTTGAAAAGGTCCTTCATGTCCCTTGTAAGTTGAATTCCTAGGTATTTTATTCTCTTTAAAGCAATTGTGAATGGGAGTTCACTCATGATTTGGCTCTCTGTTTGTCTGTTATTGGTGTACAAGAATGCTTGTGATTTTTGTACATTGATTTTGTATCCTGAGACTTTGCTGAAGTTGCTTATCAGCTTAAGGAGATTTTGATCTGAGACAGTGGGGTTTTCTAGATATACAATCATGTCATCTGCAAACAGGGACAATTTGACTTCCTCTTTTCCTAATTGAATACCCTTTATTTCCTTCTCCTGCCTAATTGCCCTGGCCAGAACTTCCAACACTATGTTGAATAGGAGTGGTGAGAGAGGGCATCCCTGTCTTGTGCCAGTTTTCAAAGGGAATGCTTCCAGTTTTTGCCCATTCAGTATGATATTGGCTGTGGGTTTGTCATAGATAGCTCTTATTATTTTGGGATACGTCCCATCAATACCTAATTTATTGTGAGTTTTTAGCATGAAGGGTTGTTGAATTTTGTCAAAGGCCTTTTCTGCATCTATTGAGATAATCATGTGGTTTTTGTCTTTGGTTCTGTTTATATGCTGGATTACATTTATTGATTTGCGTATGTTGAACCAGCCTTGCATCCCAGGGATGAAGCCCACTTGATCATGGTGGATAAGCTTTTTGATGTGCTGCTGGATTTGGTTTGCCAGTATTTTATTGAGGATTTTTGCATCAATGTTCGTCAAGGATATTAGTCTAAAATTCTCTTTTTTGGTTATGTCTCTGCCAGGCTTTGGTATCAGGATGATGCTGGCCTCATAAAATGAGTTAGGGAGAATTCCCTCTTTTTCTATTGATTGGAATAGTTTCAGAAGGAATGGTACCAATTCCTCCTTGTACCTCTGGTAGAATTCAGCTGTGAATCCATCTGGTCCTGGACTCTTTTTGGTTGGTAAGCTATTGATTATTGCCTCAATTTCAGAGCCTGTTATTGGTCTATTCAGAGATTCAACTTCTTCCTGGTTTAGTCTTGGGAGGGTGTATGTGTCGAGGAATTTATCCATTTCTTCTAGATTTTCTAGTTTATTTGCGTAAAGGTGTTTGTAGTATTCTCTGATGGTAGTTTGTATTTCTGTGGGATCAGTGGTGATATCCCCTTTATCATTTTTTATTGCATCTGTTTGATTCTTCTCTCTTTTCTTCTTTATTAGTCTTGCTAGTGGTCTATCAGTTTTGTTGATCTTTTCAAAAAACCAGCCCCTGGATTCATTAATTTTTTGAAGGGTTTTTTGTGTCTCTATTTCCTTCAGTTCTGCTCTGATTTTAGTTATTTCTAGCCTTCTGCTAGCTTTTGAATGTGTTTGCTCTTGCTTTTCTAGTTCTTTTAATTGTGATGTTAGGGTGTCAATTTTGGACCTTTCTTGCTTTCTCTTGTGCGCATTTAGTGCTATAAATTTCCCTCTACACACTGCTTTGAATGTGTCCCAGAGATTCTGGTATGTTGTGTCTTTGTTCTCGTTGGTTTCAAAGAACATCTTTATTTCTGCCTTCATTTCATTATGTACCCAATAGTCATTCAGGAGCAGGTTGTTCAGTTTCCATGTAGTTGAGCGGTTTTGAGTGAGTTTCTTAATCCTGAGTTCTAGTTTGATTGCACTGTGGTCTGAGAGACAGTTTGTTATAATTTCTGTTCTTTTACATTTGCTGAGGAGAGCTTTACTTCCAACTATGTGGTCAATTTTGGAATAGGTGTGGTGTGGTGCTGAAAAAAATGTATATTCTGTTGACTTGGGGTGGAGAGTTCTGTAGATGTCTATTAGGTCCACTTTATGTAGAGCTGAGTTCAATTCCTGGATATCCTTGTTAACTTTCTGTCTCGTTGATCTGTCTAATGTTGACAGTGGGGTGTTAAAATCTCCCATTATTATTGTGTGGGAGTTTAAGTCCCTTTGTAGGTCACTGAGGACTTGCTTTATGAATCTGGGTGCTCCTGTGTTGGGTGCATATATATTTAGGATAGTTAGCTCTTCTTGTTGAATTGATCCCTTTACCATTATGTAATGGCCTTCTTTGTCTCTTTTGATCTTTGTTGGTTTAAAGTCTATTTTATCAGAGACTAGGATTGCAACCCCTGCCTTTTTTTGTTTTCCATTTGCTTGATAGATCTTCCTCCATCCCTTTATTTTGAGTCTATGTGTGTCTCTGCACGTGAGATGGGTTTCCTGAATACAGCACACTGATGGGTCCTGACTCCTTATCCAGTTTGCCAGTCTGTGTCTTTTGATTGGAGCATTTAGCCCATTTACATTTAACGTTAATATTGTTATGTGTGAATCTGATCCTGTCATTATGATGTTAGTTGGTTATTTTGCTCGTTAGTTGCTATTGTTTCTTCCTAGCCTCGATGGTCTTTACAATTTGGCATGTTTTTGCAGTGGCTGGTACCGGTTGTTCCTTTCCATGTTTAGTGCTTCCTTCAGGAGCTCTTTTAGGGCAGGCCTGGTGGTGACAAAATCACTCAGCATGTGCTTGTCTGTAAAGTATTTTATTTCTCCTTCACTTATGAAGCTTAGTTTGGCTGGATATGAAATTCTGGGTTGAAAATTCTTTTCTTTAAGAATGTTGAATATCGGCCCCCACTCTCTTCTGGCTTGTAGAGTTTCTGCCAAGAGATCTGCTGTTAATCTGATGGGCTTCCCTTTGTGGGTAACCTGACCTTTCTCTCTGGCTGCCCTTAACATTTTTTCCTTCATTTCAACTTTGGTGAATCTGACAATTATGTGTCTTGGAGTTGCTCTTCTCGAGGAGTATCTTTGTGGCGTTCTCTGTATTTCCTGAATCTGAATGTTGGCCTGCCTTGCTAGACTGGGGAAGTTCTCCTGGATAATATCCTGCAGAGTGTTTTCCAACTTGGTTCCATTCTCCCCGTCACTTTCAGATACACCAGTCAGACGTAGATTTGGTCTTTTCACATAGTCCCATATTTCTTGGAGGCTTTGTTCATTTCTTTTTATTCTTTTTTCTCTAAACTTCCCTTCTCGCTTCATTTCATTCATTTCATCTTCCATCACTGATACCCTTTCTTCCAGTTGATCGCATCGGCTCCTGAGGCTTCTGCATTCTTCACGTAGTTCTTGAGCCTTGGCTTTCAGCTCCATCGGCTCCTTTAAGCACTTCTCTGCATTGGTCATTTTAGTTATACATTCG